>NW_027286906.1:0-208169 GCF_022747635.1 Hetaerina americana
AACGGGAGTCAAGTGTCAAACGACAGCTATAAACATCGTCAATAATGTTTAGAAAATAGTATTATTTCACATTCGCAATGATCAAACGATACATTGAGTCCAAATCATTCAAAATGGATAGTTAAAATACAACTGTTATAAATAGGAAGATTCGATATTTAAGTAGTTAACGCAAAATTAGATTTTTATTGTGTTCTGTAGTGAGGGACCATTTTATTTAATATGCTGAATCAATTCGCAAATAATCCTATTAAATCCACAAATCCCCTTGCTGTTGTGAAATACTCCTTTTTAACTATGGTGATTGTGACCTGAAATCATTTCTTCTTCTACATTCTGTTCGTTTGGCATTGCTTTTTTTTCCTGAAAATGCCATTTTTTAAGGATACAAGTGTGAACTTTATATTTCAAATGCATTTAATGTACTCACTTTCACAGCAAACCGATAATGGTTGATTATATGCAGTTTAATTGAGTACACTATGCATTTAGACGGGCTTTATTTTTATACAAATTCAGAATCAATGGAAACAAAATTTAATTAAATATTGGAGCAATGTAAGACAATAAGAAGTCTCCTTGAGATTGAGTGTTTGTGTACAATAATATAAAAATGTTTAACATCACCAATATAATGGCACGCTCATTTAAACTGTTAAATTCGCATTAAGTATGATGAACGATCATGCATCAATTGTCCTTTGATAATGGAGAATTTAGTAGACCAAAATGTGCAAACATAATAAAATGGCAGCCATCATAATTTCTGTCAAATTTCCTTGAAGAATTAGCAGTTTTAATGTGGCGTTCTTGGATTTATTTTGATGAATGCACCAAACTCATAGGATTTCATTTCCACCTTACTCATCTCTCAATAAACAATCAGTGTTACAAAAACAGTGTAAAAAAATATACAGTTTTACATTTGAATGTCCACAATATGAAATGCGCTGTAAGTTGATCAAATTCCACAATAAATAGTATTATTTAGATTTGCTCTACCCCTCATGGTGTACAATCATGACTCCACAGCTAATTAAAAAATGGTCTGCAGGAAATCACGTTGTGGTGTATTAGCAAGGGAGGAAAAATCTCTCTTGGGTAGTAGCAAGATTCGTATGACATGTTTTGGGAAATGACCCCATAACTCATCACTGTAATTCAAATGACATGGAAAGAAGATGTGGTCAAGTGTTAAACGATACTCATTTGAAATGGGAGAGTTGAGCTTTAATCAGTTCATTACAGATCTGACTGATGTGAGTCTCCCTGTTTAGTTTCCTATCTATATTAATTCCTAGTATTTTAGAATTTTCAACATCAGTACATTTTTATATACTATAACTGCATACAATATGCTGAGTTTTGTTAGAATTTAAACGTAAATGATTAATATGAAACCTGCCTGCTTAGCCTGTCTTTGAGTGGCTCTGAATCGTACCTTTGCATCTTCTAGATTTGATATTTTTGCACACACAAAGCATGATAAGGATATAAAACATATGTAGGTTTAATTTTACAGGGCAAATCAGTAATTATGATGATACCAAAAATAGCTCAAAGACTAGAAATTCTTCATGAAAACATGGGAATTGAAATTATTATTAGAAGCCGAATTAGGCCATGTCTTTATAAACAAATTAACCTTAGAACTACTAAAAATTTAAGAGAAATTAGGTAAATCAGACTTTTGTGCTAAGATACAATTTTCAAGGAAATAATGAAATTAACTCCTAATAATAATAATCTAGAAGGAATTTGAAACCTTAAATGAAACATCCTTATCCTGTTCATTCCCTTTTCTTGCTTGCCCAACATTCTCCCCTCTATTACCATCTTGAACCAGTCCCCTGTCGGTCAATATGCCCTTCATCCATTTTTACTGCCTCAATAGGATTTCTCCAAACCAACCCCTCTCTTCACCCTCCATACCAAGTACTTTCTCATTGGTTTTCTTCTCGGTCCATTTCACCTTCTCCATTTTCTCCACACCCACATGTCAAAAGCCTCCAGTCCACAACTATCCTCCTGCTTCATGACCACATTTCCTTATATAACTATGCACCATATCAAAAGTTTCACGAGTCTTTTTTTAATATCCTTACTCAACGTCCCATTCGTCAACTCTCTCCTCCTTATGAAAGCCTCTGTCCCTAGCGTAATTCTTCTCCATACGTCCCAACTACTAGGACCGTATTGGTCCAAATGCTTCAGAGATACGTGAACTGTTCCATCTGCATTAGTTTTTGCCCTCCTATTTTAATGTTTAGCTGAGCTTTTTTCTTTCTAGAAAATTGCATAACCTTTGTTTTAATAATATTGATTCTCATCCCATACCTGTCGCCCTGAATTTCCAATTCACTCAGCAATCCTTACAACCCCTTGGCTGACTGACAACTAAAGCTTGGTCATCCGCAAACCTAATTAATTTTACGAATTCCATTCTTCGATTTTCTGGCGTAGTTTACGTTTACGCATTTTGTGGTGTTAATGGTTAGTTTCCAAATGGTCATCCACTCTGCTATGCTCTTAAGGTGTTCTTGGACATTTTTTGCGGCATGATTTGGGTCAAAGGAAGTTGACGCTCTAGATGAGTCATCCGCATGGAGGTAGCTTTTGGGTCGGAGGGGAGGTCGTTAATGTAGAGGTTGACTAGGATGGGTGACAAAATTGATCCTTGGAGAAAGCTTGCGGATATGGACTGGGTAGTTGATTTGGCATTGTTAAGGGCTAGAAAGAATGTGCGGTTTGAAAGAAAGGAGGGGATGGTCTTATTTAGGTATACTGATATGTCGGTTTTAAGCAGTTTATGTATTAAACCAGTTCGCCAGAACTTGTCAAAAGCCCTTTGGAAATCAAGGAAGACTACTTGGGTGTGCTTGTGGATGTGGAAGCCGAAAGTGATCAGTTTCAACCAATCTTTTTATTTGCTGAGTCATGGAATGGCGACGGCGGAAGCCAGTTTGCTCAGGTCTGATCAAGTCTAGGGCCGAGATTTCTTCTTGTAGCCTGTTTAAGATGCATTTTTCTAGAAGTTTGCCCATGCGGGGGAGTAGGCCACTGGGTCTATAGTTCAGGATATAAGAAGGATTTTTTTCGGATTTTGGAAGGAGTATTATCTTAGCCGTTTTCAATGACTTTGGGAAGTACGATTGGGAAAGACAGGCGTTGAGGATAGAGAGTAGGTGTTTGATAAAAGATTTAGGAAGGTTTATCAGGTGAAGGTAGGAGATTTGATCGGGTCCCGGTGATGACTTTGTTTTGGAGTGGGACATAATGGAGTTAAGTCCTTGAGGAGTAATTTCCGGGAATATGTGGAATGGGCAAAGTGACAGGCCATAGACACTGATCAACGCTTCTGAATCCAACAAGGATGTATTATTGTTTTAAAAATGCATTCGAAGGAGTCGGCAGAGGTATTTGCTTTGTTGCTGTCATCGTATAGTGCTCTCCCATTATGTGGTATTGGCGGGGTGGGTACCTTTTTCCTTTGCGGACAGTGGGCTAGGGTCCATACCGAATTATCCTTATGTGAGAGTGAACTTATTTTCTCATGCCAAGTTTTTTCCCAATGTTTTCTAGTTTTGGATGTTACAAGGTTTCAAAGTGCACAGAAGCCGATTTTTTCTTGGCGGAGATTAGTGCGTTGCCAGAGGGCTCTGGCCTTGTTTCTAAGTGAAATCAAGTGCAAAATATCCGGAGGTAGTGTGGCACCAGCGATTGAGGCCGGAGGAGGAGGGTAGCAAGAGCGATCAATGATTTTGGTTAAGGTGCTTGTAAAATCTTGAGCCGCTTTCTCTTTGCTGTCTGGAGTGCTAGCAGGAGATGGGACAAGGTTAATGGCTAAGCAGTTTTCTTTAAATAGTTTCCAGTTAACTCATCTAGTTTTATGAAGGAGGGTAGGAACGCAGTAAAATATGGGGCAGTGGTCCGAGGCTGAGTTATCTAGGTTAAGGATTTGGAATGCGATATCTGCGAATAATAGAACTACATCCAGGATATCGGAGGAGTGGGGGTGATGATGGAAGTGGGTAGGGAATGGCGGTGAGTGAATTGCGATATTTTTGGTAAATAGGAGCTTATGAAGGGCTCGCCTTTGTGTAGTAGTGGTTTTTCCAGCTTTTGTTTTTGTATTTTATGCCATTTATGTTCCATTGTAAAACTTTAAGGAAGTGGTTGTTTATTTGTGAATTAGGCACCATTTACAAGTTGAAGAAGGGCTGGTATAAGGTCATTGGTTATGATGCTAATAAGGGTTTTATTGTCAGTAGGAGAGAGAAGTTTCGTAATTATGCTCAATAGAGCAGTTCTTATATTTGCGGTTGATGATTTGTCATTGATTGAGGGAGACTGTGATCCAGAGGTTGGCGGAGGGTGTTGATCGGAGGTTGGGGGAGAGTTAAGAGATGATTGAGGAGTTCACAGCCAAACTGTCAGCTATCAAGAGGGCCCTAAAAGACATAAGAGAATGTAATGGCTCTTCTCTCATCTGTTCGCACTCATTGATTTCCCTATAATCCATATCAGTCTTGTCAACAATGCACCTGATGGTTCAGGAGATCTATTATACCCTGTGGTCCCTTCAGATAAAGGGGAAGTAGGTATCCTCTACATGGACTGCTGGTCATGTGGGAATACCAGGCATTGAAAAGGCTGGCAAAGCAGCAAATGAAGACCTGGTCAATCTCAAAACAGACTCAGCTTTGATTCCTGTGCTGGATGTCGGGGCTGCCTTGCTGAATTTGGTTCTGAACCAGTGGAAGGAAGCTTGGTGATTCTTGCAAAAAGAGGAAGTTAAGGCCATAAATTTGGTTGTTTTGACAGGGCCCTCTTCCATCTTGAACATTCAGAGGGAAGAGGTCAGGATCACGCGCATGAGAATAGGGCACTTAGCCCTCACGCACTCTTCATGGAGACAAAAGTGCAACCTTGCTGCAATGTTTGTAACTTGCACCTGATTGTGACTCAGAAATAAATTATAAAAGGCCAAATACCTTTTTTAAAATATGAGATAATTTAAGCAATAGTTAAGGAGAGGACCCCAACTTTTTAGGTAAGGTTTCCGAGTTTTTAAAGGAAACTGACCTGAACGGACAACTTGAGTTTCCGTTTCTTTTTTTTAAAATAATTTTGTTTTTAACAATTAAATGTTTTTTATGCATTGACGTATTTATCAAAATTGGATTGAGGTTTTAAATGTTTTAAAAAGTAGTGCAAAAACAACCACAGTGGTTGATGCATCCAAAAACCCCAACTATCAATACGGGTTGGTTTCTTTGGGTAAGACCATTTCCTTCAGCTGAGAGATCTCAATGAAAATGTTGGTTAGTACGGAAGACAGGGATGATCCCATGGCTGCACTTTCATGATGTTCAATGTGCTTATCATTTTAAAGGAAGTATGAGTTCCTGAGGTAGAATTTGCGAGGTCCAGGTTTATCCTTAGCTAATCCCTGTGAGGTGAGGTTTTTGATGAGTAGCATGGAGTCATCAATGGGCGTATTTGTTAACAAGGAGATGACATCAAAGTTCACCAGCATGTTGACTTCTTGGACTTCAGCATTCCGAATAATGTGAATGAAATCCATGGAAGTTTTAGCAAAAAAGTCAGTTTTTCTGGCGAAGAGTTGAAGAGCATTTGCAACATATTGCGCTAGCTTGTGGGATGGTGCATCGATGTTGCTGATGATGGGTCGTCAGCAACATCGATGCGTCATCACCTTAAGTGCCATCAAAGCACGCGGAAATTTGGAAACTAAGAAGAAAAAGAACCACAATGAAACTACAAGATATTAACTTGCATTACTGGAAAGATAGCCCAGGCGTTCACACTAATAGGCAATGGGTCGCATTCTTAAATATAATTACATATTTTATGTATTTTTTACACTCCTTCCCATTTATGGTAAATTTATTCATTCATTAATTTATTATATTACCAACAGGAAGCCCGGATACATCATGAAATGACTTTCTTGCTTGCAAGAAAGAAAAACATCTTCAATTGCCATTATATATTTGTGGAGAAAGGAAAGTCAAACGTTTGTATGTCTCCGCACATGTCCAATAATTTGATTTTCCTTTTCAGTATTTGATCTTTATACCTAATTAACGAAAATATAGTATCCATAGAGCATACTTTATTTCTCCTTAAAATTAGATCTTATTCTCAATCTAATTCGAAACTTTTCATTCCTCACTTATTTGTTACTGTTGCCACGGCTACAGCGTCACCAAATGACCGAATCAAAACAAACATTATTGCGTACTTCAGAAAAAGCATTCTTTACACACTCACAGACCATAGGCTTTCCTTTCCAACTGAATGACATGGAGCAAATTTCATAATGGTATGGCTTCTCATTTGCGTAAACAAGGATATACTGCTTCAGGTTGCTAATCTTAGTGAATGTATTTTGGAAAGAATGGACGGGTGACATCATTTGTGAGATATATGCCTTTTAAATTTGGAACACACCTAATTACATACACAACAATAATACTTGCTGCTGAGATAGTCATGTTTTAATTGCTTTGGGCTCTGCTTGAATTGACTGCAGTATCAATCTCTGTAGAAAATATATTTGTAAATGTTCCTTTTTAAGTAGTTAAGATCGTACGTTTTTGGTAGAATTGAACGGGAGTCAAGTGTCAAACGACAGCTATAAACATCGTCAATAATGTTTAGAAAATAGTATTATTTCACATGCGCAATGATCAAACGATATATTGAGTCCAAATCATTCAAAATGGATAGTTAAAATACAACGGTTATAAATAGGAAGATTCGATATTTAAGTAGTTAACGCAAAATTAGATTTTTATTGTGTTCTGTAGTGAGGGACCATTTTATTTAATATGCTGAATCAATTCGCAAATAATCCTATTAAATCCACAAATCCCTTGCTGTTGTGAAATACTCCTTTTTAACTATGGTGATTGTGACCTGAAATCATTTCTTCTTCTACATTCTGTTCGTTTGGCATTGCTTTTTTTCCTGAAAATGCCATTTTTTAAGGATACAAGTGTGAACTTTATATTTCAAATGCATTTAATGTACTCACTTTCACAGCAAACCGATAATGGTTGATTATATGCAGTTTAATTGAGTACACTATGCATTTAGACGGGCTTTATTTTTATACAAATTCAGAATCAATGGAAACAAAATTTAATTAAATATTGGAGCAATGTAAGACAATAAGAAGTCTCCTTGAGATTGAGTGTTTGTGTACAATAATATAAAAATGTTTAACATCACCAATATAATGGCACGCTCATTTAAACTGTTAAATTCGCATTAAGTATGATGAACGATCATGCATCAATTGTCCTTTGATAATGGAGAATTTAGTAGACCAAAATGTGCAAACATAATAAAATGGCAGCCATCATAATTTCTGTCAAATTTCCTTGAAGAATTAGCAGTTTTAATGTGGCGTTCTTGGATTTATTTTGATGAATGCACCAAACTCATAGGATTTCATTTCCACCTTACTCATCTCTCAATAAACAATCAGTGTCACAAAAACAGTGTAAAAAAATATACAGTTTTACATTTGAATGTCCACAATATGAAATGCGCTGTAAGTTGATCAAATTCCACAATAAATAGTATTATTTAGATTTGCTCTACCCCTCATGGTGTACAATCATGACTCCACAGCTAATTAAAAATGGTCTGCAGAAATCACGTTGTGGTGTATTAGCAAGGGAGGAAAAATCTCTCTTGGGTAGTAGCAAGATTCGTATGACATGTTTTGGGAAATGACCCCATAACTCATCACTGTAATTCAAATGACATGGAAAGAAGATGTGGTCAAGTGTTAAACGATACTCATTTGAAATGGGAGAGTTGAGCTTTAATCAGTTCATTACAGATCTGACTGATGTGAGTCTCCCTGTTTAGTTTCCTATCTATATTAATTCCTAGTATTTTAGAATTTTCAACATCAGTACATTTTTATATACTATAACTGCATACAATATGCTGAGTTTTGTTAGAATTTAAACGTAAATGATTAATATGAAACCTGCCTGCTTAGCCTGTCTTTGAGTGGCTCTGAATCGTACCTTTGCATCTTCTAGATTTTGATATTTTTGCACACACAAAGCATGATAAGGATATAAAACATATGTAGGTTTAATTTTACAGGGCAAATCAGTAATTATGATGATACCAAAAATAGCTCAAAGACTAGAAATTCTTCATGAAAACATGGGAATTGAAATTATTATTAGAAGCCGAATTAGGCCATGTCTTTATAAACAAATTAACCTTAGAACTACTAAAAATTTAAGAGAAATTAGGTAAATCAGACTTTTGTGCTAAGATACAATTTTCAAGGAAATAATGAAATTAACTCCTAATAATAATAATCTAGAAGGAATTTGAATCCTTAAATGAAACATCCTTATCCTGTTCATTCCCTTTTCTTGCTTGCCCAACATTCTCCCCTCTATTACCATCTTGAACAGTCCCCTGTCGGTCAATATGCCTTTCATCCATTTTTACTGCCTCAATAGGATTTTTCCCAAACAAACCCCTCTCTTCACCCACCATACCAAGTACTTTCTCATTGGTTTTCTTCTCGGTCCATTTCACCTTCTCCATTTCCTCCACACCCACATGTCAAAAGCCTCCAGTCCACGACTATCCTCCTGCTTCAATCACCACATTTCCGTATATAACTATGCACCATATCATAAGTTTCACAAGTCTTTTTTTAATATCCTTACTCAACGTCCCATTCGTCAACTCTCTCCTCCTTATGAAAGCCTCTGTGCTTAGCGTAATTCTTCTCCATACGTCCCTACTACTAGGACCGTATTGGTCCAAATGCTTCAGAGATACGTGAACTGTTCCATCTGCATTAGTTTTTGCCCTCCTATTTTAATGTTTAGCTGAGCTTTTTTCTTTCTAGAAAATTGCATAACCTTTGTTTTATTAATATTGATTCTCATCCCATACCTGTCGCCCTGAATTTCCAATTCACTCAGCAATCCTTACAACCCCTTGGCTGACTGACAAACTAAAGCTTGGTCATCCGCAAACCTAATTAATTTTACTAATTCCATTCTTCGATTTTCTGGCGTAGTTTACGTTTACGCATTTTGTGGTGTTAATGGTTAGTTTCCAATCGGTCATCCACTCTGCTATGCTCTTAAGGTGTTCTTGGACAATTTTTGCGGCATGATTTGGGTCAAAGGAAGTTGACGCTCTAGCTGAGTCATCCGCATGGAGGTAGCTTTTGGGTCGGAGGGGAGGTCGTTAATGTAGAGGTTGAATAGGATGGGTGACAAAATTGATCCTTGGAGAAAGCCTGCGGATATGGACTGGGTAGTTGATTTGGCATTGTTAAGGGCTAGAAAGAATGTGCGGTTTGAAAGAAAGGAGGGGATGGTCTTATTTAGGTATACTGATATGTCGGTTTTAAGCAGTTTATGTATTAAACCAGTTCGCCAGAACTTGTCAAAAGCTCTTTGGAAATCAAGGAAGACTACTTGGGTGTGCTTGTGGATGTGGAAGCCGAAAGTGATCAGTTCAACCAATCTTTTTATTTGCTGAGTCATGGAATGGCGACGGCGGAAGCCAGTTTGCTCAGGTCTGATCAAGTCTAGGGCCGAGATTTCTTCTTGTTGCTTGTTTAAGATGCATTTTTCTAGAAGTTTGCCCATGCGGGGGAGTAGGCCACTGGGTCTATAGTTCAGGGTATAAGAAGGATTTTTTTCGGATTTTGGAAGGAGTATTATCTTAGCCGTTTTCAATGACTTTGGGAAGTACGATTGGGAAAGACAGGCATTGAGGATAGAGAGTAGGTGTTTGATAAAAGATTTAGGAAGGTTTATCAGGTGAAGGTAGGAGATTTGATCGGGTCCCGGTGATGACTTTGTTTTGGAGTGGGACATAATGGAGTAAAGTCCTTGAGGAGTAATTTCCGGGAATATGTGGAATGGGCAAAGTGACAGGCCATAGACACTGATCAACGCTTCTGAATCCAACAAGGATGTATTATTGTTTTAAAATGCATTCGAAGGAGTCGGCAGAGGTATTTGCTTTGTTGCTGTCATCGTATAGTGCTCTCCCATTATGTGGTATTGGCGGGGTGGGTACCTTTTTCCTTTGCGGACAGTGGGCTAGGGTCCATACCGAATTATCCTTATGTGAGAGTGAACTTATTTTCTCATGCCAAGTTTTTTCCCAATGTTTTCTAGTTTTGGATGTTACAAGGTTTCAAAGTGCACAGAAGCCGATTTTATCTTGGCGGAGATTAGTGCGTTGCCAGAGGGCTCTGGCCTTGTTTCTAAGTGAAATCAAGTGCAAAATATCCGGAGGTAGTGTGGCACCAGCGATTGAGGCCGGAGAAGGAGGGTAGCAAGAGCGATGAATGATTTTGGTTAAGGTGCTTGTAAAATCTTGAGCCGCTTTCTCTATGCTGTCTGGAGTGCTAGCAGGAGATGGGACAAGGTTAATGGCTAAGCAGTTTTCTTTAAAAAGTTTCCAGTTAACTCTTCTAGTTGTATGAAGGAGGGTAGGAACGCAGTAAAATATGGGGCAGTGGTCCGAGGCTGAGTTATCTAGGTTAAGGATTTGGAATGCGATATCTGCGAATAATAGAACTACATCCAGGATATCGGAGGAGTGGGGGTGATGATGGAAGTGGGTAGGGAATGGCGGTGAGTGAATTGCGATATTTTTGGTAAATAGGAGCTTATGAAGGGCTCGCCTTTTGTAGTAGTGGTTTTTCCAGCTTTTGTTTTTTGTATTTTATGCCATTTATGTTCCATTGTAAAACTTTAAGGAAGTGGTTGTTTATTTGTGAATTTGGCACCATTTACAAGTTGAAGAAGGGCTGGTATAAGGTCATTGGTTATGATGCTAATAAGGGTTTTATTGTCAGTAGGAGAGAGAAGTTTCGTAATTATGCTCAATAGAGCAGTTCTTATATTTGCGGTTGATGATTTGTCATTGATTGAGGGAGACTGTGATCCAGAGGTTGGCGGAGGGTGTTGATCGGAGGTTGGGGGAGAGTTAAGAGATGATTGAGGAGTTCACAGCCAAACTGTCAGCTATCAAGAGGGCCCTAAAAGACATAAGAGAATGTAATGGCTCTTCTCTCATCTGTTCGCACTCATTGATTTCCCTATAATCCATATCAGTCTTGTCAACAATGCACCTGATGGTTCAGGAGATCTATTATACCCTGTGGTCCCTTCAGATAAAGGGGAAGTAGGTATCCTCTACATGGACTGCTGGTCATGTGGGAATACCAGGCATTGAAAAGGCTGGCAAAGCAGCAAATGAAGTCCTGGTCAATCTCAAAACAGACTCAGCTTTGATTCCTGTGCTGGATGTCGGGGCTGCCTTGCTGAATTTGGTTCTGAACCAGTGGAAGGAAGCTTGGTGATTCTTGCAAAAAGAGGAAGTTAAGGCCATAAATTTGGTTGTTTTGACAGGGCCCTCTTCCATCTGGAACATTCAGAGGGAAGAGGTCAGGATCACGCGCATGAGAATAGGGCACTTAGCCCTCACGCACTCTTCATGGAGACAAAAGTGCAACCTTGCTGCAATGTTTGTAACTTGCACCTGATTGTGACTCAGAAATAAATTATAAAAGGCCAGATACCTTTTTTAAAATATGAGATAATTTAAGCAATAGTTTAGGAGAGGACCCCAACTTTTTAGGTAAGGTTTCCGAGTTTTTAAAGGAAACTGACCTGAACGGACAACTTGAGTTTCCGTTTCTTTTTTTTTAAATAATTTTGTTTTTAACTATTTACATGTTTTTTATGCATTGACGTATTTATCAAAATTGGATTGAGGTTTTAAATGTTTTAAAAAGTAGTGCAAAAACAACCACAGTGGTTGATGCATCCAAAAACCCCAACTATCAATACGGGTTGGTTTCTTTGGGTAAGACCATTTCCTTCAGCTGAGAGATCTCAATGAAAATGTTGGTTAGTACGGAAGACAGGGATGATCCCATGGCTGCACTTTCATGATGTTCAATGTGCTTATCATTTTAAAGGAAGTATGAGTTCCTGAGGCAGAATTTGCGAGGTCCAGGTTAATCCTTAGCTAATCCCTGTGAGGTGAGGTTTTTGATGAGTAGCATGGAGTCATCAATGGGCGTATTTGTGAACAAGGAGATGACATCAAAGTTCACCAGCATGTTGACTTCTTGGACTTCAGCATTCCGAATAATGTGAATGAAATCCATGGAAGTTTTAGCAAAAAAGTCAGTTTTTCTGGCGAAGAGTTGAAGAGCATTTGCAACATATTGCGCTAGCTTGTGGGATGGTGCATCGATGTTGCTGATGATGGGTTGTCAGCAACATCGATGCGTCAACACCTTAAGTGCCATCAAAGCACGCGGAAATTTGGAAACTAAGAAGAAAAAGAACCACAATGAAACTACAAGATATTAACTTGCATTACTGGAAAGATAGCCCAGGCGTTCACACTAATAGGCAATGGGTCGCATTCTTAAATATAATTACATATTTTATGTATTTTTTACACTCCTTCCCATGTATGGTAAATTTATTCATTCATTTATTTATTATATTACCAACAGGAAACCCGGATACATCATGAAATGACTTTCTTGCTTGCAAGAAAGAAAAACATCTTCAATTGCCATTATATATTTGTGGAGAAAGGAAAGTCAAACGTTTGTATGTCTCCGCACATGTCCAATAATTTGATTTTCCTTTTCAGTATTTGATCTTTATACCTAATTAACGAAAATATAGTATCCATAGAGCATACTTTATTTCTCTTTAAAATTAGATCTTATTCTCAATCTAATTCGAAACTTTTCATTCCTCACTTATTTGTTACTGTTGCCACGGCTACAGCGTCACCAAATGACCGAATCAAAACAAACATTATTGCGTACTTCAGAAAAAGCATTCTTTACACACTCACAGACCATAGGCTTTCCTTTCCAACTGAATGACATGGAGCAAATTTCATAATGGTATGGCTTCTCATTTGCGTAAACAAGGATATACTGCTTCAGGTTGCTAATCTTAGTGAATGTATTTTGGAAAGAATGGACGGGTGACATCATTTGTGAGATATGTGCCTTTTAAATTTGGAACACACCTAATTACATACACAACAATAATACTTGCTGCTGAGATAGTCATGTTTTAATTGCTTTGGGCTCTGCTTGAATTGACTGCAGTATCAATCTCTGTAGAAAATATATTTGTAAATGTTCCTTTTTAAGTAGTTAAGATCGTACGTTTTTGGTAGAATTGAACGGGAGTCAAGTGTCAAACGACAGCTATAAACATCGTCAATAATGTTTAGAAAATAGTATTATTTCACATTCGCAATGATCAAACGATACATTGAGTCCAAATCATTCAAAATGGATAGTTAAAATACAACTGTTATAAATAGGAAGATTCGATATTTAAGTAGTTAACGCAAAATTAGATTTTTATTGTGTTCTGTAGTGAGGGACCATTTTATTTAATATGCTGAATCAATTCGCAAATAATCCTATTAAATCCACAAATCCCTTGCTGTTGTGAAATACTCCTTTTTAACTATGGTGATTGTGACCTGAAATCATTTCTTCTTCTACATTCTGTTCGTTTGGCATTGCTTTTTTTCCTGAAAATGCCATTTTTTAAGGATACAAGTGTGAACTTTATATTTCAAATGCATTTAATGTACTCACTTTCACAGCAAACCGATAATGGTTGATTATATGCAGTTTAATTGAGTACACTATGCATTTAGACGGGCTTTATTTTTATACAAATTCAGAATCAATGGAAACAAAATTTAATTAAATATTGGAGCAATGTAAGACAATAAGAAGTCTCCTTGAGATTGAGTGTTTGTGTACAATAATATAAAAATGTTTAACATCACCAATATAATGGCACGCTCATTTAAACTGTTAAATTCGCATTAAGTATGATGAACGATCATGCATCAATTGTCCTTTGATAATGGAGAATTTAGTAGACCAAAATGTGCAAACATAATAAAATGGCAGCCATCATAATTTCTGTCAAATTTCCTTGAAGAATTAGCAGTTTTAATGTGGCGTTCTTGGATTTATTTTGATGAATGCACCAAACTCATAGGATTTCATTTCCACCTTACTCATCTCTCAATAAACAATCAGTGTTACAAAAACAGTGTAAAAAAATATACAGTTTTACATTTGAATGTCCACAATATGAAATGCGCTGTAAGTTGATCAAATTCCACAATAAATAGTATTATTTAGATTTGCTCTACCCCTCATGGTGTACAATCATGACTCCACAGCTAATTAAAAATGGTCTGCAGAAATCACGTTGTGGTGTATTAGCAAGGGAGGAAAAATCTCTCTTGGGTAGTAGCAAGATTCGTATGACATGTTTTGGGAAATGACCCCATAACTCATCACTGTAATTCAAATGACATGGAAAGAAGATGTGGTCAAGTGTTAAACGATACTCATTTGAAATGGGAGAGTTGAGCTTTAATCAGTTCATTACAGATCTGACTGATGTGAGTCTCCCTGTTTAGTTTCCTATCTATATTAATTCCTAGTATTTTAGAATTTTCAACATCAGTACATTTTTATATACTATAACTGCATACAATATGCTGAGTTTTGTTAGAATTTAAACGTAAATGATTAATATGAAACCTGCCTGCTTAGCCTGTCTTTGAGTGGCTCTGAATCGTACCTTTGCATCTTCTAGATTTTGATATTTTTGCACACACAAAGCATGATAAGGATATAAAACATATGTAGGTTTAATTTTACAGGGCAAATCAGTAATTATGATGATACCAAAAATAGCTCAAAGACTAGAAATTCTTCATGAAAACATGGGAATTGAAATTATTATTAGAAGCCGAATTAGGCCATGTCTTTATAAACAAATTAACCTTAGAACTACTAAAAATTTAAGAGAAATTAGGTAAATCAGACTTTTGTGCTAAGATACAATTTTCAAGGAAATAATGAAATTAACTCCTAATAATAATAATCTAGAAGGAATTTGAAACCTTAAATGAAACATCCTTATCCTGTTCATTCCCTTTTCTTGCTTGCCCAACATTCTCCCCTCTATTACCATCTTGAACAGTCCCCTGTCGGTCAATATGCCCTTCATCCATTTTTACTGCCTCAATAGGATTTCTCCAAACCAACCCCTCTCTTCACCCTCCATACCAAGTACTTTCTCATTGGTTTTCTTCTCGGTCCATTTCACCTTCTCCATTTTCTCCACACCCACATGTCAAAAGCCTCCAGTCCACAACTATCCTCCTGCTTCATGACCACATTTCCTTATATAACTATGCACCATATCAAAAGTTTCACGAGTCTTTTTTTAATATCCTTACTCAACGTCCCATTCGTCAACTCTCTCCTCCTTATGAAAGCCTCTGTCCCTAGCGTAATTCTTCTCCATACGTCCCAACTACTAGGACCGTATTGGTCCAAATGCTTCAGAGATACGTGAACTGTTCCATCTGCATTAGTTTTTGCCCTCCTATTTTAATGTTTAGCTGAGCTTTTTTCTTTCTAGAAAATTGCATAACCTTTGTTTTATTAATATTGATTCTCATCCCATACCTGTCGCCCTGAATTTCCAATTCACTCAGCAATCCTTACAACCCCTTGGCTGACTGACAAACTAAAGCTTGGTCATCCGCAAACCTAATTAATTTTACGAATTCCATTCTTCGATTTTCTTGCGTAGTTTACGTTTACGCATTTTGTGGTGTTAATGGTTAGTTTCCAATCGGTCATCCACTCTGCTATGCTCTTAAGGTGTTCTTGGACATTTTTTGCGGCATGATTTGGGTCAAAGGAAGTTGACGCTCTAGCTGAGTCATCCGCATGGAGGTAGCTTTTGGGTCGGAGGGGAGGTCGTTAATGTAGAGGTTGACTAGGATGGGTGACAAAATTGATCCTTGGAGAAAGCTTGCGGATATGGACTGGGTAGTTGATTTGGCATTGTTAAGGGCTAGAAAGAATGTGCGGTTTGAAAGAAAGGAGGGGATGGTCTTATTTAGGTATACTGATATGTCGGTTTTAAGCAGTTTATGTATTAAACCAGTTCGCCAGAACTTGTCAAAAGCCCTTTGGAAATCAAGGAAGACTACTTGGGTGTGCTTGTGGATGTGGAAGCCGAAAGTGATCAGTTCAACCAATCTTTTTATTTGCTGAGTCATGGAATGGCGACGGCGGAAGCCAGTTTGCTCAGGTCTGATCAAGTCTAGGGCCGAGATTTCTTCTTGTAGCCTGTTTAAGATGCATTTTTCTAGAAGTTTGCCCATGCGTGGGAGTAGGCCACTGGGACTATAGTTCAGGATATAAGAAGGATTTTTTTCGGATTTTGGAAGGAGTATTATCTTAGCCGTTTTCAATGACTTTGGGAAGTACGATTGGGAAAGACAGGCGTTGAGGATAGAGAGTAGGTGTTTGATAAAAGATTAAGGAAGGTTTATCAGGTGAAGGTAGGAGATTTGATCGGGTCCCGGTGATGACTTTGTTTTGGAGTGGGACATAATGGAGTTAAGTCCTTGAGGAGTAATTTCCGGGAATATGTGGAATGGGCAAAGTGACAGGCCATAGACACTGATCAACGCTTCTGAATCCAACAAGGATGTATTATTGTTTTAAAAATGCATTCGAAGGAGTCGGCAGAGGTATTTGCTTTGTTGCTGTCATCGTATAGTGCTCTCCCATTATGTGGTATTGGCGGGGTGGGTACCTTTTTCCTTTGCGGACAGTGGGCTAGGGTCCATACCGAATTATCCTTATGTGAGAGTGAACTTATTTTCTCATGCCAAGTTTTTTCCCAATGTTTTCTAGTTTTGGATGTTACAAGGTTTCAAAGTGCACAGAAGCCGATTTTTTCTTGGCGGAGATTAGTGCGTTGCCAGAGGGCTCTGGCCTTGTTTCTAAGTGAAATCAAGTGCAAAATATCCGGAGGTAGTGTGGCACCAGCGATTGAGGCCGGAGGAGGAGGGTAGCAAGAGCGATGAATGATTTTGGTTAAGGTGCTTGTAAAATCTTGAGCCGCTTTCTCTTTGCTGTCTGGAGTGCTAGCAGGAGATGGGACAAGGTTAATGGCTAAGCAGTTTTCTTTAAATAGTTTCCAGTTAACTCATCTAGTTTTATGAAGGAGGGTAGGAACGCAGTAAAATATGGGGCAGTGGTCCGAGGCTGAGTTATCTAGGTTAAGGATTTGGAATGCGATATCTGCGAATAATAGAACTACATCCAGGATATCGGAGGAGTGGGGGTGATGATGGAAGTGGGTAGGGAATGGCGGTGAGTGAATTGCGATATTTTTGGTAAATAGGAGCTTATGAAGGGCTCGCCTTTGTGTAGTAGTGGTTTTTCCAGCTTTTGTTTTTTGTATTTTATGCCATTTATGTTCCATTGTAAAACTTTAAGGAAGTGGTTGTTTATTTGTGAATTAGGCACCATTTACAAGTTGAAGAAGGGCTGGTATAAGGTCATTGGTTATGATGCTAATAAGGGTTTTATTGTCAGTAGGAGAGAGAAGTTTCGTAATTATGCTCAATAGAGCAGTTCTTATATTTGCGGTTGATGATTTGTCATTGATTGAGGGAGACTGTGATCCAGAGGTTGGCGGAGGGTGTTGATCGGAGGTTGGGGGAGAGTTAAGAGATGATTGAGGAGTTCACAGCCAAACTGTCAGCTATCAAGAGGGCCCTAAAAGACATAAGAGAATGTAATGGCTCTTCTCTCATCTGTTCGCACTCATTGATTTCCCTATAATCCATATCAGTCTTGTCAACAATGCACCTGATGGTTCAGGAGATCTATTATACCCTGTGGTCCCTTCAGATAAAGGGGAAGTAGGTATCCTCTACATGGACTGCTGGTCATGTGGGAATACCAGGCATTGAAAAGGCTGGCAAAGCAGCAAATGAAGACCTGGTCAATCTCAAAACAGACTCAGCTTTGATTCCTGTGCTGGATGTCGGGGCTGCCTTGCTGAATTTGGTTCTGAACCAGTGGAAGGAAGCTTGGTGATTCTTGCAAAAAGAGGAAGTTAAGGCCATAAATTTGGTTGTTTTGACAGGGCCCTCTTCCATCTTGAACATTCAGAGGGAAGAGGTCAGGATCACGCGCATGAGAATAGGGCACTTAGCCCTCACGCACTCTTCATGGAGACAAAAGTGCAACCTTGCTGCAATGTTTGTAACTTGCACCTGATTGTGACTCAGAAATAAATTATAAAAGGCCAAATACCTTTTTTAAAATATGAGATAATTTAAGCAATAGTTAAGGAGAGGACCCCAACTTTTTAGGTAAGGTTTCCGAGTTTTTAAAGGAAACTGACCTGAACGGACAACTTGAGTTTCCGTTTCTTTTTTTTAAAATAATTTTGTTTTTAACAATTAAATGTTTTTTATGCATTGACGTATTTATCAAAATTGGATTGAGGTTTTAAATGTTTTAAAAAGTAGTGCAAAAACAACCACAGTGGTTGATGCATCCAAAAACCCCAACTATCAATACGGGTTGGTTTCTTTGGGTAAGACCATTTCCTTCAGCTGAGAGATCTCAATGAAAATGTTGGTTAGTACGGAAGACAGGGATGATCCCATGGCTGCACTTTCATGATGTTCAATGTGCTTATCATTTTAAAGGAAGTATGAGTTCCTGAGGTAGAATTTGCGAGGTCCAGGTTTATCCTTAGCTAATCCCTGTGAGGTGAGGTTTTTGATGAGTAGCATGGAGTCATCAATGGGCGTATTTGTTAACAAGGAGATGACATCAAAGTTCACCAGCATGTTGACTTCTTGGACTTCAGCATTCCGAATAATGTGAATGAAATCCATGGAAGTTTTAGCAAAAAAGTCAGTTTTTCTGGCGAAGAGTTGAAGAGCATTTGCAACATATTGCGCTAGCTTGTGGGATGGTGCATCGATGTTGCTGATGATGGGTCGTCAGCAACATCGATGCGTCATCACCTTAAGTGCCATCAAAGCACGCGGAAATTTGGAAACTAAGAAGAAAAAGAACCACAATGAAACTACAAGATATTAACTTGCATTACTGGAAAGATAGCCCAGGCGTTCACACTAATAGGCAATGGGTCGCATTCTTAAATATAATTACATATTTTATGTATTTTTTACACTCCTTCCCATTTATGGTAAATTTATTCATTCATTAATTTATTATATTACCAACAGGAAGCCCGGATACATCATGAAATGACTTTCTTGCTTGCAAGAAAGAAAAACATCTTCAATTGCCATTATATATTTGTGGAGAAAGGAAAGTCAAACGTTTGTATGTCTCCGCACATGTCCAATAATTTGATTTTCCTTTTCAGTATTTGATCTTTATACCTAATTAACGAAAATATAGTATCCATAGAGCATACTTTATTTCTCCTTAAAATTAGATCTTATTCTCAATCTAATTCGAAACTTTTCATTCCTCACTTATTTGTTACTGTTGCCACGGCTACAGCGTCACCAAATGACCGAATCAAAACAAACATTATTGCGTACTTCAGAAAAAGCATTCTTTACACACTCACAGACCATAGGCTTTCCTTTCCAACTGAATGACATGGAGCAAATTTCATAATGGTATGGCTTCTCATTTGCGTAAACAAGGATATACTGCTTCAGGTTGCTAATCTTAGTGAATGTATTTTGGAAAGAATG
Source organism: Hetaerina americana (assembly GCF_022747635.1). NCBI lineage: Eukaryota > Metazoa > Arthropoda > Insecta > Odonata > Calopterygidae > Hetaerina > Hetaerina americana. The sequence goes on from NW_027286906.1 coordinate 19,693, forward strand.
GACGGGTGACATCATTTGTGAGATATATGCCTTTTAAATTTGGAACACACCTAATTACATACACAACAATAATACTTGCTGCTGAGATAGTCATGTTTTAATTGCTTTGGGCTCTGCTTGAATTGACTGCAGTATCAATCTCTGTAGAAAATATATTTGTAAATGTTCCTTTTTAAGTAGTTAAGATCGTACGTTTTTGGTAGAATTGAACGGGAGTCAAGTGTCAAACGACAGCTATAAACATCGTCAATAATGTTTAGAAAATAGTATTATTTCACATGCGCAATGATCAAACGATATATTGAGTCCAAATCATTCAAAATGGATAGTTAAAATACAACGGTTATAAATAGGAAGATTCGATATTTAAGTAGTTAACGCAAAATTAGATTTTTATTGTGTTCTGTAGTGAGGGACCATTTTATTTAATATGCTGAATCAATTCGCAAATAATCCTATTAAATCCACAAATCCCTTGCTGTTGTGAAATACTCCTTTTTAACTATGGTGATTGTGACCTGAAATCATTTCTTCTTCTACATTCTGTTCGTTTGGCATTGCTTTTTTTCCTGAAAATGCCATTTTTTAAGGATACAAGTGTGAACTTTATATTTCAAATGCATTTAATGTACTCACTTTCACAGCAAACCGATAATGGTTGATTATATGCAGTTTAATTGAGTACACTATGCATTTAGACGGGCTTTATTTTTATACAAATTCAGAATCAATGGAAACAAAATTTAATTAAATATTGGAGCAATGTAAGACAATAAGAAGTCTCCTTGAGATTGAGTGTTTGTGTACAATAATATAAAAATGTTTAACATCACCAATATAATGGCACGCTCATTTAAACTGTTAAATTCGCATTAAGTATGATGAACGATCATGCATCAATTGTCCTTTGATAATGGAGAATTTAGTAGACCAAAATGTGCAAACATAATAAAATGGCAGCCATCATAATTTCTGTCAAATTTCCTTGAAGAATTAGCAGTTTTAATGTGGCGTTCTTGGATTTATTTTGATGAATGCACCAAACTCATAGGATTTCATTTCCACCTTACTCATCTCTCAATAAACAATCAGTGTCACAAAAACAGTGTAAAAAAATATACAGTTTTACATTTGAATGTCCACAATATGAAATGCGCTGTAAGTTGATCAAATTCCACAATAAATAGTATTATTTAGATTTGCTCTACCCCTCATGGTGTACAATCATGACTCCACAGCTAATTAAAAATGGTCTGCAGAAATCACGTTGTGGTGTATTAGCAAGGGAGGAAAAATCTCTCTTGGGTAGTAGCAAGATTCGTATGACATGTTTTGGGAAATGACCCCATAACTCATCACTGTAATTCAAATGACATGGAAAGAAGATGTGGTCAAGTGTTAAACGATACTCATTTGAAATGGGAGAGTTGAGCTTTAATCAGTTCATTACAGATCTGACTGATGTGAGTCTCCCTGTTTAGTTTCCTATCTATATTAATTCCTAGTATTTTAGAATTTTCAACATCAGTACATTTTTATATACTATAACTGCATACAATATGCTGAGTTTTGTTAGAATTTAAACGTAAATGATTAATATGAAACCTGCCTGCTTAGCCTGTCTTTGAGTGGCTCTGAATCGTACCTTTGCATCTTCTAGATTTTGATATTTTTGCACACACAAAGCATGATAAGGATATAAAACATATGTAGGTTTAATTTTACAGGGCAAATCAGTAATTATGATGATACCAAAAATAGCTCAAAGACTAGAAATTCTTCATGAAAACATGGGAATTGAAATTATTATTAGAAGCCGAATTAGGCCATGTCTTTATAAACAAATTAACCTTAGAACTACTAAAAATTTAAGAGAAATTAGGTAAATCAGACTTTTGTGCTAAGATACAATTTTCAAGGAAATAATGAAATTAACTCCTAATAATAATAATCTAGAAGGAATTTGAATCCTTAAATGAAACATCCTTATCCTGTTCATTCCCTTTTCTTGCTTGCCCAACATTCTCCCCTCTATTACCATCTTGAACAGTCCCCTGTCGGTCAATATGCCTTTCATCCATTTTTACTGCCTCAATAGGATTTTTCCCAAACAAACCCCTCTCTTCACCCACCATACCAAGTACTTTCTCATTGGTTTTCTTCTCGGTCCATTTCACCTTCTCCATTTCCTCCACACCCACATGTCAAAAGCCTCCAGTCCACGACTATCCTCCTGCTTCAATCACCACATTTCCGTATATAACTATGCACCATATCATAAGTTTCACAAGTCTTTTTTTAATATCCTTACTCAACGTCCCATTCGTCAACTCTCTCCTCCTTATGAAAGCCTCTGTGCTTAGCGTAATTCTTCTCCATACGTCCCTACTACTAGGACCGTATTGGTCCAAATGCTTCAGAGATACGTGAACTGTTCCATCTGCATTAGTTTTTGCCCTCCTATTTTAATGTTTAGCTGAGCTTTTTTCTTTCTAGAAAATTGCATAACCTTTGTTTTATTAATATTGATTCTCATCCCATACCTGTCGCCCTGAATTTCCAATTCACTCAGCAATCCTTACAACCCCTTGGCTGACTGACAAACTAAAGCTTGGTCATCCGCAAACCTAATTAATTTTACTAATTCCATTCTTCGATTTTCTGGCGTAGTTTACGTTTACGCATTTTGTGGTGTTAATGGTTAGTTTCCAATCGGTCATCCACTCTGCTATGCTCTTAAGGTGTTCTTGGACAATTTTTGCGGCATGATTTGGGTCAAAGGAAGTTGACGCTCTAGCTGAGTCATCCGCATGGAGGTAGCTTTTGGGTCGGAGGGGAGGTCGTTAATGTAGAGGTTGAATAGGATGGGTGACAAAATTGATCCTTGGAGAAAGCCTGCGGATATGGACTGGGTAGTTGATTTGGCATTGTTAAGGGCTAGAAAGAATGTGCGGTTTGAAAGAAAGGAGGGGATGGTCTTATTTAGGTATACTGATATGTCGGTTTTAAGCAGTTTATGTATTAAACCAGTTCGCCAGAACTTGTCAAAAGCTCTTTGGAAATCAAGGAAGACTACTTGGGTGTGCTTGTGGATGTGGAAGCCGAAAGTGATCAGTTCAACCAATCTTTTTATTTGCTGAGTCATGGAATGGCGACGGCGGAAGCCAGTTTGCTCAGGTCTGATCAAGTCTAGGGCCGAGATTTCTTCTTGTTGCTTGTTTAAGATGCATTTTTCTAGAAGTTTGCCCATGCGGGGGAGTAGGCCACTGGGTCTATAGTTCAGGGTATAAGAAGGATTTTTTTCGGATTTTGGAAGGAGTATTATCTTAGCCGTTTTCAATGACTTTGGGAAGTACGATTGGGAAAGACAGGCATTGAGGATAGAGAGTAGGTGTTTGATAAAAGATTTAGGAAGGTTTATCAGGTGAAGGTAGGAGATTTGATCGGGTCCCGGTGATGACTTTGTTTTGGAGTGGGACATAATGGAGTAAAGTCCTTGAGGAGTAATTTCCGGGAATATGTGGAATGGGCAAAGTGACAGGCCATAGACACTGATCAACGCTTCTGAATCCAACAAGGATGTATTATTGTTTTAAAATGCATTCGAAGGAGTCGGCAGAGGTATTTGCTTTGTTGCTGTCATCGTATAGTGCTCTCCCATTATGTGGTATTGGCGGGGTGGGTACCTTTTTCCTTTGCGGACAGTGGGCTAGGGTCCATACCGAATTATCCTTATGTGAGAGTGAACTTATTTTCTCATGCCAAGTTTTTTCCCAATGTTTTCTAGTTTTGGATGTTACAAGGTTTCAAAGTGCACAGAAGCCGATTTTATCTTGGCGGAGATTAGTGCGTTGCCAGAGGGCTCTGGCCTTGTTTCTAAGTGAAATCAAGTGCAAAATATCCGGAGGTAGTGTGGCACCAGCGATTGAGGCCGGAGAAGGAGGGTAGCAAGAGCGATGAATGATTTTGGTTAAGGTGCTTGTAAAATCTTGAGCCGCTTTCTCTATGCTGTCTGGAGTGCTAGCAGGAGATGGGACAAGGTTAATGGCTAAGCAGTTTTCTTTAAAAAGTTTCCAGTTAACTCTTCTAGTTGTATGAAGGAGGGTAGGAACGCAGTAAAATATGGGGCAGTGGTCCGAGGCTGAGTTATCTAGGTTAAGGATTTGGAATGCGATATCTGCGAATAATAGAACTACATCCAGGATATCGGAGGAGTGGGGGTGATGATGGAAGTGGGTAGGGAATGGCGGTGAGTGAATTGCGATATTTTTGGTAAATAGGAGCTTATGAAGGGCTCGCCTTTTGTAGTAGTGGTTTTTCCAGCTTTTGTTTTTTGTATTTTATGCCATTTATGTTCCATTGTAAAACTTTAAGGAAGTGGTTGTTTATTTGTGAATTTGGCACCATTTACAAGTTGAAGAAGGGCTGGTATAAGGTCATTGGTTATGATGCTAATAAGGGTTTTATTGTCAGTAGGAGAGAGAAGTTTCGTAATTATGCTCAATAGAGCAGTTCTTATATTTGCGGTTGATGATTTGTCATTGATTGAGGGAGACTGTGATCCAGAGGTTGGCGGAGGGTGTTGATCGGAGGTTGGGGGAGAGTTAAGAGATGATTGAGGAGTTCACAGCCAAACTGTCAGCTATCAAGAGGGCCCTAAAAGACATAAGAGAATGTAATGGCTCTTCTCTCATCTGTTCGCACTCATTGATTTCCCTATAATCCATATCAGTCTTGTCAACAATGCACCTGATGGTTCAGGAGATCTATTATACCCTGTGGTCCCTTCAGATAAAGGGGAAGTAGGTATCCTCTACATGGACTGCTGGTCATGTGGGAATACCAGGCATTGAAAAGGCTGGCAAAGCAGCAAATGAAGTCCTGGTCAATCTCAAAACAGACTCAGCTTTGATTCCTGTGCTGGATGTCGGGGCTGCCTTGCTGAATTTGGTTCTGAACCAGTGGAAGGAAGCTTGGTGATTCTTGCAAAAAGAGGAAGTTAAGGCCATAAATTTGGTTGTTTTGACAGGGCCCTCTTCCATCTGGAACATTCAGAGGGAAGAGGTCAGGATCACGCGCATGAGAATAGGGCACTTAGCCCTCACGCACTCTTCATGGAGACAAAAGTGCAACCTTGCTGCAATGTTTGTAACTTGCACCTGATTGTGACTCAGAAATAAATTATAAAAGGCCAGATACCTTTTTTAAAATATGAGATAATTTAAGCAATAGTTTAGGAGAGGACCCCAACTTTTTAGGTAAGGTTTCCGAGTTTTTAAAGGAAACTGACCTGAACGGACAACTTGAGTTTCCGTTTCTTTTTTTTTAAATAATTTTGTTTTTAACTATTTACATGTTTTTTATGCATTGACGTATTTATCAAAATTGGATTGAGGTTTTAAATGTTTTAAAAAGTAGTGCAAAAACAACCACAGTGGTTGATGCATCCAAAAACCCCAACTATCAATACGGGTTGGTTTCTTTGGGTAAGACCATTTCCTTCAGCTGAGAGATCTCAATGAAAATGTTGGTTAGTACGGAAGACAGGGATGATCCCATGGCTGCACTTTCATGATGTTCAATGTGCTTATCATTTTAAAGGAAGTATGAGTTCCTGAGGCAGAATTTGCGAGGTCCAGGTTAATCCTTAGCTAATCCCTGTGAGGTGAGGTTTTTGATGAGTAGCATGGAGTCATCAATGGGCGTATTTGTGAACAAGGAGATGACATCAAAGTTCACCAGCATGTTGACTTCTTGGACTTCAGCATTCCGAATAATGTGAATGAAATCCATGGAAGTTTTAGCAAAAAAGTCAGTTTTTCTGGCGAAGAGTTGAAGAGCATTTGCAACATATTGCGCTAGCTTGTGGGATGGTGCATCAATGTTGCTGATGATGGGTCGTCAGCAACATCGATGCGTCAACACCTTAAGTGCCATCAAAGCACGCGGAAATTTGGAAACTAAGAAGAAAAAGAACCACAATGAAACTACAAGATATTAACTTGCATTACTGGAAAGATAGCCCAGGCGTTCACACTAATAGGCAATGGGTCGCATTCTTAAATATAGTTACATATTTTATGTATTTTTTACACTCCTTCCCATGTATGGTAAATTTATTCATTCATTAATTTATTATATTACCAACAGGAAGCCCGGATACATCATGAAATGACTTTCTTGCTTGCAAGAAAGAAAAACATCTTCAATTGCCATTATATATTTGTGGAGAAAGGAAAGTCAAACGTTTGTATGTCTCCACACATGTCCAATAATTTGATTTTCCTTTTCAGTATTTGATCTTTATACCTAATAAACGAAAATATAGTATCCATAGAGCATACTTTATTTCTCTTTAAAATTAGATCTTATTCTCAATCTAATTCGAAACTTTTCATTCCTCACTTATTTGTTACTGTTGCCACGGCTACAGCGTCACCAAATGAACGAATCAAAACAAACATTATTGCGTACTTCAGAAAAAGCATTCTTTACACACTCACAGACCATAGGCTTTCCTTTCCAACTGAATGACATGGAGCAAATTTCATAATGGTATGGCTTCTCATTTGCGTAAACAAGGATATACTGCTTCAGGTTGCTAATCTTAGTGAATGTATTTTGGAAAGAATGGACGGGTGACATCATTTGTGAGATATATGCCTTTTAAATTTGGAGAACACCTAATTACATACACAACAATAATACTTGCTGCTGAGATAGTCATGTTTTAATTGCTTTGGGCTCTGCTTGAATTGACTGCAGTATCAATCTCTGTAGAAAATATATTTGTAAATGTTCTTTTTTAAGTAGTTAAGATCGTACGTTTTTGGTAGAATTGAACGGGAGTCAAGTGTCAAACGACAGCTATAAACATCGTCAATAATGTTTAGAAAATAGTATTATTTCACATGCGCAATGATCAAACGATATATTGAGTCCAAATCATTCAAAATGGATAGTTAAAATACAACGGTTATAAATAGGAAGATTCGATATTTAAGTAGTTAACGCAAAATTAGATTTTTATTGTGTTCTGTAGTGAGGGACCATTTTATTTAATATGCTGAATCAATTCGCAAATAATCCTATTAAATCCACAAATCCCTTGCTGTTGTGAAATACTCCTTTTTAACTATGGTGATTGTGACCTGAAATCATTTCTTCTTCTACATTCTGTTCGTTTGGCATTGCTTTTTTTCCTGAAAATGCCATTTTTTAAGGATACAAGTGTGAACTTTATATTTCAAATGCATTTAATGTACTCACTTTCACAGCAAACCGATAATGGTTGATTATATGCAGTTTAATTGAGTACACTATGCATTTAGACGGGCTTTATTTTTATACAAATTCAGAATCAATGGAAACAAAATTTAATTAAATATTGGAGCAATGTAAGACAATAAGAAGTCTCCTTGAGATTGAGTGTTTGTGTACAATAATATAAAAATGTTTAACATCACCAATATAATGGCACGCTCATTTAAACTGTTAAATTCGCATTAAGTATGATGAACGATCATGCATCAATTGTCCTTTGATAATGGAGAATTTAGTAGACCAAAATGTGCAAACATAATAAAATGGCAGCCATCATAATTTCTGTCAAATTTCCTTGAAGAATTAGCAGTTTTAATGTGGCGTTCTTGGATTTATTTTGATGAATGCACCAAACTCATAGGATTTCATTTCCACCTTACTCATCTCTCAATAAACAATCAGTGTTACAAAAACAGTGTAAAAAAATATACAGTTTTACATTTGAATGTCCACAATATGAAATGCGCTGTAAGTTGATCAAATTCCACAATAAATAGTATTATTTAGATTTGCTCTACCCCTCATGGTGTACAATCATGACTCCACAGCTAATTAAAAATGGTCTGCAGAAATCACGTTGTGGTGTATTAGCAAGGGAGGAAAAATCTCTCTTGGGTAGTAGCAAGATTCGTATGACATGTTTTGGGAAATGACCCCATAACTCATCACTGTAACTCAAATGACATGGAAAGAAGACGTGGTCAAGTGTTAAACGATACTCATTTGAAATGGGAGAGTTGAGCTTTAATCAGTTCATTACAGATCTGACTGATGTGAGTCTCCCTATTTAGTTTCCTATCTATATTAATTCCTAGTATTTTAGAATTTTCAACATCAGTACATTTTTATATACTATAACTGCATACAATATGCTGAGTTTTGTTAGAATTTAAACGTAAATGATTAATATGAAACCTGCCTGCTTAGCCTGTCTTTGAGTGGCTCTGAATCGTACCTTTGCATCTTCTAGATTTTGATATTTTTGCACACACAAAGCATGATAAGGATATAAAACATATGTAGGTTTAATTTTACAGGGCAAATCAGTAATTATGATGATACCAAAAATAGCTCAAAGACTAGAAATTCTTCATGAAAACATGGGAATTGAAATTATTATTAGAAGCCGAATTAGGCCATGTCTTTATAAACAAATTAACCTTAGAACTACTAAAAATTTAAGAGAAATTAGGTAAATCAGACTTTTGTGCTAAGATACAATTTTCAAGGAAATAATGAAATTAACTCCTAATAATAATAATCTAGAAGGAATTTGAATCCTTAAATGAAACATCCTTATCCTGTTCATTCCCTTTTCTTGCTTGCCCAACATTCTCCCCTCTATTACCATCTTGAACAGTCCCCTGTCGGTCAATATGGCCTTCATCCATTTTTACTGCCTCAATAGGATTTCTCCAAACCAACCCCTCTCTTCACCCTCCATACCAAGTACTTTCTCATTGGTTTTCTTCTCGGTCCATTTCACCTCCTCCATTTTCTCCACACCCACATGTCAAAAGCCTCCAGTCCACAACTATCCTCCTGCTTCATGACCACATTTCCTTATATAACTATGCACCATATCAAAAGTTTCACGAGTCTTTTTTTAATATCCTTACTCAACGTCCAATTCGTCAACTCTCTCCTCCTTATGAAAGCCTCTGTCCCTAGCGTAATTCTTCTCCATACGTCCCAACTACTAGGACCGTATTGGTCCAAATGCTTCAGAGATACGTGAACTGTTCCATCTGCATTAGTTTTTGCCCTCCTATTTTAATGTTTAGCTGAGCTTTTTTCTTTCTAGAAAATTGCATAACCTTTGTTTTATTAATATTGATTCTCATCCCATACCTGTCGCCCTGAATTTCCAATTCACTCAGCAATCCTTACAACCCCTTGGCTGACTGACAAACTAAAGCTTGGTCATCCGCAAACCTAATTAATTTTACGAATTCCATTCTTCGATTTTCTTGCGTAGTTTACGTTTACGCATTTTGTGGTGTTAATGGTTAGTTTCCAATCGGTCATCCACTCTGCTATGCTCTTAAGGTGTTCTTGGACATTTTTTGCGGCATGATTTGGGTCAAAGGAAGTTGACGCTCTAGCTGAGTCATCCGCATGGAGGTAGCTTTTGGGTCGGAGGGGAGGTCGTTAATGTAGAGGTTGACTAGGATGGGTGACAAAATTGATCCTTGGAGAAAGCTTGCGGATATGGACTGGGTAGTTGATTTGGCATTGTTAAGGGCTAGAAAGAATGTGCGGTTTGAAAGAAAGGAGGGGATGGTCTTATTTAGGTATACTGATATGTCGGTTTTAAGCAGTTTATGTATTAAACCAGTTCGCCAGAACTTGTCAAAAGCCCTTTGGAAATCAAGGAAGACTACTTGGGTGTGCTTGTGGATGTGGAAGCCGAAAGTGATCAGTTCAACCAATCTTTTTATTTGCTGAGTCATGGAATGGCGACGGCGGAAGCCAGTTTGCTCAGGTCTGATCAAGTCTAGGGCCGAGATTTCTTCTTGTAGCCTGTTTAAGATGCATTTTTCTAGAAGTTTGCCCATGCGTGGGAGTAGGCCACTGGGACTATAGTTCAGGATATAAGAAGGATTTTTTTCGGATTTTGGAAGGAGTATTATCTTAGCCGTTTTCAATGACTTTGGGAAGTACGATTGGGAAAGACAGGCGTTGAGGATAGAGAGTAGGTGTTTGATAAAAGATTAAGGAAGGTTTATCAGGTGAAGGTAGGAGATTTGATCGGGTCCCGGTGATGACTTTGTTTTGGAGTGGGACATAATGGAGTTAAGTCCTTGAGGAGTAATTTCCGGGAATATGTGGAATGGGCAAAGTGACAGGCCATAGACACTGATCAACGCTTCTGAATCCAACAAGGATGTATTATTGTTTTAAAAATGCATTCGAAGGAGTCGGCAGAGGTATTTGCTTTGTTGCTGTCATCGTATAGTGCTCTCCCATTATGTGGTATTGGCGGGGTGGGTACCTTTTTCCTTTGCGGACAGTGGGCTAGGGTCCATACCGAATTATCCTTATGTGAGAGTGAACTTATTTTCTCATGCCAAGTTTTTTCCCAATGTTTTCTAGTTTTGGATGTTACAAGGTTTCAAAGTGCACAGAAGCCGATTTTATCTTGGCGGAGATTAGTGCGTTGCCAGAGGGCTCTGGCCTTGTTTCTAAGTGAAATCAAGTGCAAAATATCCGGAGGTAGTGTGGCACCAGCGATTGAGGCCGGAGGAGGAGGGTAGCAAGAGCGATCAATGATTTTGGTTAAGATGCTTGTAAAATCTTGAGCCGCTTTCTCTATGCTGTCTGGAGTGCTAGCAGGAGATGGGACAAGGTTAATGGCTAAGCAGTTTTCTTTAAATAGTTTCCAGTTAACTCATCTAGTTTTATGAAGGAGGGTAGGAACGCAGTAAAATATGGGGCAGTGGTCCGAGGCTGAGTTATCTAGGTTAAGGATTTGGAATGCGATATCTGCGAATAATAGAACTACATCCAGGATATCGGAGGAGTGGGGGTGATGATGGAAGTGGGTAGGGAATGGCGGTGAGTGAATTGCGATATTTTTGGTAAATAGGAGCTTATGAAGGGCTCGCCTTTGTGTAGTAGTGGTTTTTCCAGCTTTTGTTTTTTGTATTTTATGCCATTTATGTTCCATTGTAAAACTTTAAGGAAGTGGTTGTTTATTTGTGAATTAGGCACCATTTACAAGTTGAAGAAGGGCTGGTATAAGGTCATTGGTTATGATGCTAATAAGGGTTTTATTGTCAGTAGGAGAGAGAAGTTTCGTAATTATGCTCAATAGAGCAGTTCTTATATTTGCGGTTGATGATTTGTCATTGATTGAGGGAGACTGTGATCCAGAGGTTGGCGGAGGGTGTTGATCGGAGGTTGGGGGAGAGTTAAGAGATGATTGAGGAGTTCACAGCCAAACTGTCAGCTATCAAGAGGGCCCTAAAAGACATAAGAGAATGTAATGGCTCTTCTCTCATCTGTTCGCACTCATTGATTTCCCTATAATCCATATCAGTCTTGTCAACAATGCACCTGATGGTTCAGGAGATCTATTATACCCTGTGGTCCCTTCAGATAAAGGGGAAGTAGGTATCCTCTACATGGACTGCTGGTCATGTGGGAATACCAGGCATTGAAAAGGCTGGCAAAGCAGCAAATGAAGACCTGGTCAATCTCAAAACAGACTCAGCTTTGATTCCTGTGCTGGATGTCGGGGCTGCCTTGCTGAATTTGGTTCTGAACCAGTGGAAGGAAGCTTGGTGATTCTTGCAAAAAGAGGAAGTTAAGGCCATAAATTTGGTTGTTTTGACAGGGCCCTCTTCCATCTGGAACATTCAGAGGGAAGAGGTCAGGATCACGCGCATGAGAATAGGGCACTTAGCCCTCACGCACTCTTCATGGAGACAAAAGTGCAACCTTGCTGCAATGTTTGTAACTTGCACCTGATTGTGACTCAGAAATAAATTATAAAAGGCCAAATACCTTTTTTAAAATATGAGATAATTTAAGCAATAGTTAAGGAGAGGACCCCAACTTTTTAGGTAAGGTTTCCGAGTTTTTAAAGGAAACTGACCTGAACGGACAACTTGAGTTTCCGTTTCTTTTTTTTAAAATAATTTTGTTTTTAACAATTAAATGTTTTTTATGCATTGACGTATTTATCAAAATTGGATTGAGGTTTTAAATGTTTTAAAAAGTAGTGCAAAAACAACCACAGTGGTTGATGCATCCAAAAACCCCAACTATCAATACGGGTTGGTTTCTTTGGGTAAGACCATTTCCTTCAGCTGAGAGATCTCAATGAAAATGTTGGTTAGTACGGAAGACAGGGATGATCCCATGGCTGCACTTTCATGATGTTCAATGTGCTTATCATTTTAAAGGAAGTATGAGTTCCTGAGGCAGAATTTGCGAGGTCCAGGTTAATCCTTAGCTAATCCCTGTGAGGTGAGGTTTTTGATGAGTAGCATGGAGTCATCAATGGGCGTATTTGTGAACAAGGAGATGACATCAAAGTTCACCAGCATGTTGACTTCTTGGACTTCAGCATTCCGAATAATGTGAATGAAATCCATGGAAGTTTTAGCAAAAAAGTCAGTTTTTCTGGCGAAGAGTTGAAGAGCATTTGCAACATATTGCGCTAGCTTGTGGGATGGTGCATCAATGTTGCTGATGATGGGTCGTCAGCAACATCGATGCGTCAACACCTTAAGTGCCATCAAAGCACGCGGAAATTTGGAAACTAAGAAGAAAAAGAACCACAATGAAACTACAAGATATTAACTTGCATTACTGGAAAGATAGCCCAGGCGTTCACACTAATAGGCAATGGGTCGCATTCTTAAATATAATTACATATTTTATGTATTTTTTACACTCCTTCCCATGTATGGTAAATTTATTCATTCATTAATTTATTATATTACCAACAGGAAGCCCGGATACATCATGAAATGACTTTCTTGCTTGCAAGAAAGAAAAACATCTTCAATTGCCATTATATATTTGTGGAGAAAGGAAAGTCAAACGTTTGTATGTCTCCGCACATGTCCAATAATTTGATTTTCCTTTTCAGTATTTGATCTTTATACCTAATTAACGAAAATATAGTATCCATAGAGCATACTTTATTTCTCTTTAAAATTAGATCTTATTCTCAATCTAATTCGAAACTTTTCATTCCTCACTTATTTGTTACTGTTGCCACGGCTACAGCGTCACCAAATGACCGAATCAAAACAAACATTATTGCGTACTTCAGAAAAAGCATTCTTTGCACACTCACAGACCATAGGCTTTCCTTTCCAACTGAATGACATGGAGCAAATTTCATAATGGTATGGCTTCTCATTTGCGTAAACAAGGATATACTGCTTCAGGTTGCTAATCTTAGTGAATGTATTTTGGAAAGAATGGACGGGTGACATCATTTGTGAGATATATGCCTTTTAAATTTGGAGAACACCTAATTACATACACAACAATAATACTTGCTGCTGAGATAGTCATGTTTTAATTGCTTTGGGCTCTGCTTGAATTGACTGCAGTATCAATCTCTGTAGAAAATATATTTGTAAATGTTCCTTTTTAAGTAGTTAAGATCGTACGTTTTTGGTAGAATTGAACGGGAGTCAAGTGTCAAACGACAGCTATAAACATCGTCAATAATGTTTAGAAAATAGTATTATTTCACATGCGCAATGATCAAACGATATATTGAGTCCAAATCATTCAAAATGGATAGTTAAAATACAACGGTTATAAATAGGAAGATTCGATATTTAAGTAGTTAACGCAAAATTAGATTTTTATTGTGTTCTGTAGTGAGGGACCATTTTATTTAATATGCTGAATCAATTCGCAAATAATCCTATTAAATCCACAAATCCCTTGCTGTTGTGAAATACTCCTTTTTAACTATGGTGATTGTGACCTGAAATCATTTCTTCTTCTACATTCTGTTCGTTTGGCATTGCTTTTTTTCCTGAAAATGCCATTTTTTAAGGATACAAGTGTGAACTTTATATTTCAAATGCATTTAATGTACTCACTTTCACAGCAAACCGATAATGGTTGATTATATGCAGTTTAATTGAGTACACTATGCATTTAGACGGGCTTTATTTTTATACAAATTCAGAATCAATGGAAACAAAATTTAATTAAATATTGGAGCAATGTAAGACAATAAGAAGTCTCCTTGAGATTGAGTGTTTGTGTACAATAATATAAAAATGTTTAACATCACCAATATAATGGCACGCTCATTTAAACTGTTAAATTCGCATTAAGTATGATGAACGATCATGCATCAATTGTCCTTTGATAATGGAGAATTTAGTAGACCAAAATGTGCAAACATAATAAAATGGCAGCCATCATAATTTCTGTCAAATTTCCTTGAAGAATTAGCAGTTTTAATGTGGCGTTCTTGGATTTATTTTGATGAATGCACCAAACTCATAGGATTTCATTTCCACCTTACTCATCTCTCAATAAACAATCAGTGTTACAAAAACAGTGTAAAAAAATATACAGTTTTACATTTGAATGTCCACAATATGAAATGCGCTGTAAGTTGATCAAATTCCACAATAAATAGTATTATTTAGATTTGCTCTACCCCTCATGGTGTACAATCATGACTCCACAGCTAATTAAAAATGGTCTGCAGAAATCATGTTGTGTTGTATTAGCAAGGGAGCAAAAATCTCTCTGTTGTAGTAGTGAGATTCGTATGATATGTTTAGGGAAATGACCCCATAACTCATCACTGTAATTCAAATGACATGGAAAGAAGATGTGGTCAAGTGTTAAACGATACTCATTTGAAATGGGAGAGTTGAGCTTTAATCAGTTCATTACAGATCTGACTGATGTGAGTCTCCCTGTTTAGTTTCCTATCTATATTAATTCCTAGTATTTTAGAATTTTCAACATCAGTACATTTTTATATACTATAACTGCATACAATATGCTGAGTTTTGTTAGAATTTAAACGTAAATGATTAATATGAAACCTGCCTGCTTAGCCTGTCTTTGAGTGGCTCTGAATCGTACCTTTGCATCTTCTAGATTTTTATATTTTTGCACACACAAAGCATGATAAGGATATAAAACATATGTAGGTTTAATTTTACAGGGCAAATCAGTAATTATGATGATACCAAAAATAGCTCAAAGACTAGAAATTCTTCATGAAAACATGGGAATTGAAATTATTATTAGAAGCCGAATTAGGCCATGTCTTTATAAACAAATTAACCTTAGAACTACTAAAAATTTAAGAGAAATTAGGTAAATCAGACTTTTGTGCTAAGATACAATTTTCAAGGAAATAATGAAATTAACTCCTAATAATAATAATCTAGAAGGAATTTGAATCCTTAAATGAAACATCCTTATCCTGTTCATTCCCTTTTCTTGCTTGCCCAACATTCTCCCCTCTATTACCATCTTGAACAGTCCCCTGTCGGTCAATATGCCTTTCATCCATTTTTACTGCCTCAATAGGATTTCTCCAAACCAACCCCTCTCTTCACCCACCATACCAAGTACTTTCTCATTGGTTTTCTTCTCGGTCCATTTCACCTTCTCCATTTTCTCCACACCCACATGTCAAAAGCCTCCAGTCCACGACTATCCTCCTGCTTCATGACCACATTTCCATATATAACTATGCACCATATCAAAAGTTTCACGAGTCTTTTTTTAATATCCTTACTCAACGTCCCATTCGTCAACTCTCTCCTCCTTATGAAAGCCTCTGTCCCTAGCGTAATTCTTCTCCATACGTCCCAACTACTAGGACCGTATTGGTTCAAATGCTTCAGAGATACGTGAACTGTTCCATCTGCATTAGTTTTTGCCCTCCTATTTTAATGTTTAGCTGAGCTTTTTTCTTTCTAGAAAATTGCATAACCTTTGTTTTATTAATATTGATTCTCATCCCATACCTGTCGCCCTGAATTTCCAATTCACTCAGCAATCCTTACAACCCCTTGGCTGACTGACAAACTAAAGCTTGGTCATCCGCAAACCTAATTAATTTTACGAATTCCATTCTTCAATTTTCTGGCGTAGTTTACGTTTACGCATTTTGTGGTGTTAATGGTTAGTTTCCAATCGGTCATCCACTCTGCTATGCTCTTAAGGTGTTCTTGGACATTTTTTGCGGCATGATTTGGGTCAAAGGAAGTTGACGTCCTGCTGAGTCGTCCGCATGGAGGTAGCTTTTGGGTCGGAGGGGAGGTCGTTAATGAAGAGGTTGAATAGGATGATTGACAAAATTGATCCTTGGAGAAAGCCTGCGGATATGGACTGGGTAGTTGATTTGGCATTGTTAAGGGCTAGAAAGAATGTGCGGTTTGATAGAAAGGAGGGGATGGTCTTATTTAGGTATACTGATATGTCCGTTTTAAGCAGTTTATGTATTAAACCAGTTCGCCAAAACTTGTCAAAAGCTCTTTGGAAATCAAGGAAGACTACTTGGGTGTGCTTGTGGATGTGGAAGCAGAAAGTGATCAGTTCAACCAATCTTTTTATTTGCTGAGTCGTGGAATGACGACGGCGGAAGCCAGGTTGCTCAGGTCTGATCAAGTCTAGGGCCGAGATTTCTTCTTGTAGCCTGTTTAAGATGCATTTTTCTAGAAGTTTGCCCATGCGGGGGAGTAGGCCACTGGGTCTATAGTTCAGGATATAAGAAGGATTTTTTTCGGGTTTTCGAAGGAGTATTATCTTAGCCGTTTTCAATGCCTTTGGGAAGTACGATTGGGAAAGACAGGCATTGAGGATAGAGAGTAGGTGTTTGATAAAAGATTTATGAAGGTTTATCAGGTGAAGGTAGGAGATTTGATCGGGTCCCGGTGATGACTTTGTTTTGGAGTGGGACATAATGGAGTAAAGTCCTTGAGGAGTAATTTCCGGGAATATGTGGAATGGGCAAAGTGACAGGCCATAGACACTGATCAACGCTTCTGAATCCAACAAGGATGTATTATTGTTTTAAAAATGCATTCGAAGGAGTCGGCAGAGGTATTTGCTTTGTTGCTGTCATCGTATAGTGCTCTCCCATTATGTGGTATTGGCGGGGTGGGTACCTTTTTCCTTTGCGGACAGTGGGCTAGGGTCCATACCGAATTATCCTTATGTGAGAGTGAACTTATTTTCTCATGCCAAGTTTTTTCCCAATGTTTTCTAGTTTTGTATGTTACAAGGTTTCAAAGTGTACAGAAGCCGATTTTATCTTGGTGGAGATTAGTGCGTTGCCAGAGGGCTCTGGCCTTGTTTCTAAGTGAAATCAAGTGCAAAATATCCGGAGGTAGTGTGGCACCAGCGATTGAGGCCGGGGAAGGAGGGTAGCAAGAGCGATGAATGATTTTGGTTAAGGTGCTTGTAAAATCTTGAGCCGCTTTCTCTATGCTGTCTGGAGTGCTAGCAGGAGATGGGACAAGGTTAATGGCTAAGCAGTTTTCTTTAAATAGTTTCCAGTTAACTCTTCTAGTTGTATGAAGGAGGGTAGGAACGCAGTAAAATATGGTGCAGTGGTCCGAGGCTGAGTTATCTAGGTTAAGGATTTGGAATGGGATATCTGCGAATAATAGAACTACATCCAGGATATCGGAGGAGTGGGGGTGATGATGGAAGTGGGTAGGGAATGGCGGTGAGTGAATTGCGATATTTTTGGTAAATAGGAGCTTATGAAGGGCTCGCCTTTGTGTAGTAGTGGTTTTTCCAGCTTTTGTTTTTTGTATTTTATGCCATTTATGTTCCATTGTAAAACTTTAAGGAAGTGGTTGTTTATTTGTGAATTAGGCACCATTTACAAGTTGAAGAAGGGCTGGTATAAGGTCATTGGTTATGATGCTAATAAGGGTTTTATTGTCAGTAGGAGAGAGAAGTTTCGTAATTATGCTCAATAGAGCAGTTCTTATATTTGCGGTTGATGATTTGTCATTGATTGAGGGAGACTGTGATCCAGAGGTTGGCGGAGGGTGTTGATCGGAGGTTGGGGGAGAGTTAAGAGATGATTGAGGAGTTCACAGCCAAACTGTCAGCTATCAAGAGGGCCCTAAAAGACATAAGAGAATGTAATGGCTCTTCTCTCATCTGTTCGCACTCATTGATTTCCCTATAATCCATATCAGTCTTGTCAACAATGCACCTGATGGTTCAGGAGATCTATTATACCCTGTGGTCCCTTCAGATAAAGGGGAAGTAGGTATCCTCTACATGGACTGCTGGTCATGTGGGAATACCAGGCATTGAAAAGGCTGGCAAAGCAGCAAATGAAGCCCTGGTCAATCTCAAAACAGACTCAGCTTTGATTCCTTTGCTGGATGTCGGGGCTGCCTTGCTGAATTTGGTTCTGAACCAGTGGAAGGAAGCTTGGTGATTCTTGCAAAAAGAGGAAGTTAAGGCCATAAATTTGGTTGTTTTGACAGGGCCCTCTTCCATCTTGAACATTCAGAGGGAAGAGGTCAGGATCACGCGCATGAGAATAGGGCACTTAGCCCTCACGCACTCTTCATGGAGACAAAAGTGCAACCTTGCTGCAATGTTTGTAACTTGCACCTGATTGTGACTCAGAAATAAATTATAAAAGGCCAAATGCCTTTTTTAAAATATGAGATAATTTAAGCAATAGTTTAGGAGAGGACCCCAACTTTTTAGGTAAGGTTTCCGAGTTTTTAAAGGAAACTGACCTGAACGGACAACTTGAGTTTCCGTTTCTTTTTTTTTAAATAATATTGTTTTTAACTATTTACATGTTTTTTATCCATTGACGTATTTATCAAAATTGGATTGAGGTTTTAAATGTTTTAAAAAGTGGTGCAAAAACAACCACAGTGGTTGATGCATCCAAAAACCCCAACTATCAATACGGGTTGGTTTCTTTGGGTAAGACCATTTCCTTCAGCTGAGAGATCTCAATGAAAATGTTGGTTAGTACGGAAGACAGGGATGATCCCATGGCTGCACTTTCATGATGTTCAATGTGCTTATCTTTTTAAAGGAAGTATGAGTTCCTGAGGCAGAATTTGCGAGGTCCAGGTTAATCCTTAGCTAATCCCTGTGAGGTGAGGTTTTTGATGAGTAGCATGGAGTCATCAATGGGCGTATTTGTGAACAAGGAGATGACATCAAAGTTCACCAGCATGTTGACTTCTTGGACTTCAGCATTCCGAATAATGTGAATGAAATCCATGGAAGTTTTAGCAAAAAAGTCAGTTTTTCTGGCGAAGAGTTGAAGAGCATTTGCAACATATTGCGCTAGCTTGTGGGATGGTGCATCAATGTTGCTGATGATGGGTCGTCAGCAACATCAATGCGTCAACACCTTAAGTGCCATCAAAGCATGCGGAAATTTGGAAACTAAGAAGAAAAAGAACCACAATGAAACTACAAGATATTAACTTGCATTGCTTGGCACATATCCCAGGCGTGTACACTAATAGGCAATGGTTCGCATTCTTAAATATAATTACATATTGATATATTTCATACACTCCTTCCCATGTATGGTAAATTTATTCATTCATTTATTTATTATATTACCAACACGAAGCCCGGATACATCTTGAAATGACTTTCTTGCTTGCAAGAAAGAAAAACATCTTCAATTGCCATTATATATTTGTTGAGAAAGGAAAGTCAAACGTTTGTATGTCTCTGCACATGTCCAATAATTTGATTTTCCTTTTCAGTATTTGATCTTTATACCTAATAAACGAAAATATAGTATCCATAGAGCATACTTTATTTCTCTTTAAAATTAGGTCTTATTCTCAATCTAATTCGAAACTTTTCATTCCTCACTTATTTGTTACTGTTGTTGCCACGGCTAAGCGTCACCAAATGAACGAATCAAAACAAACATTATTGCGTACTTCAGAAAAAGCATTCTTTACACACTCACAGACCATAGGCTTTCCTTTCCAACTGAATGACATGGAGCAAATTTCATAATGGTATGGCTTCTCATTTGCGTAAACAAATATATACTGCTTCAGGTTGCTAATCTTAGTGAATGTATTTTGGAAAGAATGGACGGGTGACATCATTTGTGAGATATATGCCTTTTAAATTTGGAGAACACCTAATTACATACACAACAATAATACTTTCTGCTGAGATAGTCATGTTTTAATTGCTTTCGGCTCTGCTTGAATTGACTGCAGTATCAATCTCTGTAGAAAATATATTTGTAAATGTTCCTTTTTGAAGTAGTTAAGATCGTACGTTTTTGGTAGAATTGAACGGGAGTCAAGTGTCAAACGACAGCTATAAACATCGTCAATATTGTTTAGAAAATAGTATTATTTCACATGCGCAATGATCAAACGATATATCGAGTCCAAATCATTCAAAATGGATAGTTAAAATACAACGGTTATAAATAGGAAGATTCGATATTTAAGTAGTTAACGCAAAATTAGATTTTTATTGTGTTCTGTAGTGAGGGACCATTTTATTTAATATGCTGAATCAATTCGCAAATAATCCTATTAACGCCACAAATCCCTTGCTGTTGTGAAAAACTCCTTTTTAATTATGGTGATTGTGACTTGAATTCATTTCTTCTTCTACTTTCTGTTCGATTGGCATTGCTTTTATTCTTGAAAATGCCATTTTTTAAGGGTACAAGTGTGAACTTTATATTTCAAATGCATTTAATGTACTCACTTTCACAGCAAACCGATAATGGTTGATTATATGCAGTTTAATTGAGTACACTTTGCATTTAGACGGGCTTTATTTTTATACAAATTCAGAATCAATGGAAACAAAATTTAATTAAATATTGGAGCAATGTAAGACAATAAGAAGTCTCCTTGAATTTGAGTGTTTGTGTACAATAATATAAAAATGTTTAACATCACCAATATAATGGCACGCTCATTTAAACTGTTAAATTCGCATTACGTATGATGAACGATCATGCATCAATTGTCCTTTGATAATGGAGAATTTAGTAGACCAAAATGTGCAAACATAATAAAATGGCAGCCATCATAATTTCTGTCAAATTTCCTTGAAGAATTAACAGTTTTAATGTGGCGTTCTTGGATTTATTTTGATGAATGCACCAAACTCATAGGATTTCATTTCCACCTTACTCATCTCTCAATAAACAATCAGTGTTACAAAAACAGTGTAAAAAAATATACAGTTTTACATTTGAATGTCCACAATATGAAATGCGCTGTAAGTTGATCAAATTCCACAATAAATAGTATTATTTAGATTTGCTCTACCCCTCATGGTGTACAATCATGACTCCACAGCTAATTAAAAATGGTCTGCAGAAATCACGTTGTGGTGTATTAGCAAGGGAGGAAAAATCTCTCTTGGGTAGTAGCAAGATTCGTATGACATGTTTTGGGAAATGACCCCATAATTCATCACTGTAATTCAAATGACATGGAAAGAAGACGTGGTCAAGTGTTAAACGATACTCATTTGAAATGGGAGAATTGAGCTTTAATCAGTTCATTACGGATCTGACTGATGTGAGTCTCCCTGTTTAGTTTCCTATCTATATTAATTCCTAGTATTTTAGAATTTTCAACATCAGTACATTTTTATATACTATAACTGCATACAATATGCTGAGTTTTGTTAGAATTTAAACGTAAATGATTAATATGAAACCTGCCTGCTTAGCCTGTCTTTGAGTGGCTCTGAATCGTACCTTTGCATCTTCTAGATTTTTATATTTTTGCACACACAAAGCATGATAAGGATATAAAACATATGCAGGTTTAATTTTACAGGGCAAATCAGTAATTATGATGATACCAAAAATAGCTCAAAGACTAGAAATTCTTCATGAAAACATGGGAATTGAAATTATTATTAGAAGCCGAATTAGGCCATGTCTTTATAAACAAATTAACCTTAGAACTACTAAAAATTTAAGAGAAATTAGGTAAATCAGACTTTTGTGCTAAGATACAATTTTCAAGGAAATAATGAAATTAACTCCTAATAATAATAATCTAGAAGGAATTTGAATCTTTAAATGAAACATCCTTATCCTGTTCATTCCCTTTTCTTGCTTGCCCAACATTCTCCCCTCTATTACCATCTTGAACAGTCCCCTGTCGGTCAATATGCCCTTCATCCATTTTTACTTCCTCAATAGGATTTCTCCCAACCAACCCCTCTCTTCACCCACCATACCAAGTACTTTCTCATTGGTTTTCTTCTCGGTCCATTTCACCTTCTCCATTTTCTCCACACCCACATGTCAAAAGCCTCCAGTCCACGACTATCCTCCTGCTTCAATCACCACATTTCCGTATATAACTATGCACCATATCAAAAGTTTCACGAGTCTTATTTTAATATCCCTACTCAACGTCCCATTCGTCAACTCTCTCCTCCTTATGAAGCCTCTGTCCCTAGCATAATTCTTCTCCATACGTCCCAACTGCTAGGACCATATTGGTCCAAATGCTTCAGAGATACGTGAACTGTTCCATCTGCATTAGTTTTTGCCCATCCTATTTTAATGTTTAGCTGAGCTTTTTTCTTTGTAGAAAATTGCATAACCTTTGTTTTATTAATATTGATTCTCATCCAATACCTGTCGCCCTGAATTTCCAATTCACTCAGCAATCCTTACAACCCCTTGGCTGACTGACAAACTAAAGCTTGGTCATCCGCAAACCTAATTAATTTTACGAATTCCATTCTTCGATTTCCTGGCGTAGTTTACGTTTATGCATTTTGTGGTGTTAATGGTTAGTTTCCAATCGGTCATCCACTCTGCTATGCTCTTAAAGTGTTCTTGGACATTTTTTGCGGCATGATTTGGGTCAAAGGAAGTTGACGCTCTAGCTGAGTCATCCGCATGGAGGTAGCTTTTGGGTCGGAGGGGAGGTCGTTAATGAAGAGGTTGAATAGGATGGGTGACAAAATTGATCCTTGGAGAAAGCCTGCGGATATGGACTGGGTAGTTGATTTGGCATTGTTAAGGGCTAGAAAGAATGTGCGGTTTGAAAGAAAGGAGGGGATGGTCTTATTTAGGTATACTGATATGTCCGTTTTAAGCAGTTTATGTATTAAACCAGTTTGCCTGAACTTGTCAAAAGCTCTTTGGAAATCAAGGAAGACTACTTGGGTGTGCTTGTGGATGTGGAAGCCGAAAGTGATCAGTTCAACCAATCTTTTTATTTGCTGAGTCGTGGAATGGCGACGGCGGAAGCCAGTTTGCTCAGGTCTGATCAAGTCTAGGGCCGAGATTTCTTCTTGTAGCCGGTTTAAGATGCATTTTTCTAGAAGTTTGCCCATGCGGGGGAGTAGGCCACTGGGTCTATAGTTCAGGATATAAGAAGGATTTTTTTCGGGTTTTGGAAGGAGTATTATCTTAGCCGTTTTCAATGCCTTTGGGAAGTACGATTGGGAAAGACAGGCGTTGAGGATAGAGAGTAGGTGTTTGATAAAAGATTTAGGAAGGTTTATCAGGTGAAGGTAGGAGATTTGATCGGGTCCCGGTGATGACTTTGTTTTGGAGTGGGACATAATGGAGTAAAGTCCTTGAGGAGTAATTTCCGGGAATATGTGGAATGGGCAAAGTGACAGGCCATAGACACTGATCAACGCTTCTGAATCCAACAAGGATGTATTATTGTTTTAAAAATGCATTCGAAGGAGTCGGCAGAGGTATTTGCTTTGTTGCTGTCATCGTATAGTGCTCTCCCATTATGTGGTATTGGCGGGGTGGGTACCTTTTTCCTTTGCGGACAGTGGGCTAGGGTCCATACCGAATTATCCTTATGTGAGAGTGAACTTATTTTCTCATGCCAAGTTTTTTCCCAATGTTTTCTAGTTTTGTATGTTACAAGGTTTCAAAGTGTACAGAAGCCGATTTTATCTTGGCGGATATTAGTGCGTTGCCAGAGGGCTCTGGCCTTGTTTCTAAGTGAAATCAAGTGCAAAATATCCGGAGGTAGTGTGGCACCAGCGATTGAGGCCGGAGAAGGAGGGTAGCAAGAGCGATGAATGATTTTGGTTAAGGTGCTTGTAAAATCTTGAGCCGCTTTCTCTATGCTGTCTGGAGTGCTAGCAGGAGATGGGACAAGGTTAATGGCTAAGCAGTTTTCTTTAAATAGTTTCCAGTTAACTCTTCTAGTTGTATGAAGGAGGGTAGGAACGCAGTAAAATATGGGGCAGTGGTCCGAGGCTGAGTTATCTAGGTTAAGGATTTGGAATGCGATATCTGCGAATAATAGAACTACATCCAGGATATCGGAGGAGTGGGGGTGATGATGGAAGTGGGTAGGGAATGGCGGTGAGTGAATTGCGATATTTTTGGTAAATAGGAGCTTATGAAGGGCTCGCCTTTTGTAGTAGTGGTTTTTCCAGCTTTTGTTTTTTGTATTTTATGCCATTTATGTTCCATTGTAAAACTTTAAGGAAGTGGTTGTTTATTTGTGAATTAGGCACCATTTACAAGTTGAAGAAGGGCTGGTATAAGGTCATTGGTTATGATGCTAATAAGGGTTTTATTGTCAGTAGGAGAGAGAAGTTTCGTAATTATGCTCAATAGAGCAGTTCTTATATTTGCGGTTGATGATTTGTCATTGATTGAGGGAGACTGTGATCCAGAGGTTGGCGGAGGGTGTTGATCGGAGGTTGGGGGAGAGTTAAGAGATGATTGAGGAGTTCACAGCCAAACTGTCAGCTATCAAGAGGGCCCTAAAAGACATAAGAGAATGTAATGGCTCTTCTCTCATCTGTTCGCACTCATTGATTTCCCTATAATCCATATCAGTCTTGTCAACAATGCACCTGATGGTTCAGGAGATCTATTATACCCTGTGGTCCCTTCAGATAAAGGGGAAGTAGGTATCCTCTACATGGACTGCTGGTCATGTGGGAATACCAGGCATTGAAAAGGCTGGCAAAGCAGCAAATGAAGACCTGGTCAATCTCAAAACAGACTCAGCTTTGATTCCTGTGCTGGATGTCGGGGCTGCCTTGCTGAATTTGGTTCTGAACCAGTGGAAGGAAGCTTTGTGATTCTTGCAAAAAGAGGAAGTTAAGGCCATAAATTTGGTTGTTTTGACAGGGCCCTCTTCCATCTTGAACATTCAGAGGGAAGAGGTCAGGATCACGCGCATGAGAATAGGGCACTTAGCCCTCACGCACTCTTCATGGAGACAAAAGTGCAACCTTGCTGCAATGTTTGTAACATGCACCTGATTGTGACTCAGAAATAAATTATAAAAGGCCAGATACCTTTTTTAAAATATGAGATAATTTAAGCAATAGTTTAGGAGAGGACCCCAACTTTTTAGGTAAGGTTTCCGAGTTTTTAAAGGAAACTGACCTGAACGGACAACTTGAGTTTCCGTTTCTTTTTTTTTAAATAATTTTGTTTTTAACTATTTACATGTTTTTTATGCATTGACGTATTTATCAAAATTGGATTGAGGTTTTAAATGTTTTAAAAAGTAGTGCAAAAACAACCACAGTGGTTGATGCATCCAAAAACCCCAACTATCAATACGGGTTGGTTTCTTTGGGTAAGACCATTTCCTTCAGCTGAGAGATCTCAATGAAAATGTTGGTTAGTACGGAAGACAGGGATGATCCCATGGCTGCACTTTCATGATGTTCAATGTGCTTATCATTTTAAAGGAAGTATGAGTTCCTGAGGTAGAATTTGCGAGGTCCAGGTTTATCCTTAGCTAATCCCTGTGAGGTGAGGTTTTTGATGAGTAGCATGGAGTCATCAATGGGCGTATTTGTGAACAAGGAGATGACATCAAAGTTCACCAGCATGTTGACTTCTTGGACTTCAGCATTCCGAATAATGTGAATGAAATCCATGGAAGTTTTAGCAAAAAAGTCAGTTTTTCTGGCGAAGAGTTGAAGAGCATTTGCAACATATTGCGCTAGCTTGTGGGATGGTGCATCAATGTTGCTGATGATGGGTCGTCAGCAACATCAATGCGTCAACACCTTAAGTGCCATCAAAGCTCGCGGAAATTTGGAAACTAAGAAGAAAAAGAGCCACAATGAAACTACAAGATATTAACTTGCATTACTGGAAAGATAGCCCAGGCGTTCACACTAATAGGCAATGGGTCGCATTCTTAAATATAATTACATATTTTATGTATTTTTTACACTCCTTCCCATGTATGGTAAATTTATTCATTCATTTATTTATTATATTACCAACAGGAAGCCCGGATACATCATGAAATGACTTTCTTGCTTGCAAGAAAGAAAAACATCTTCAATTGCCATTATATATTTGTGGAGAAAGGAAAGTCAAACGTTTGTATGTCTCCGCACATGTCCAAAATACTATTGAAGGAGGTATCGTGGTGGAAATAATGACACCTCCTAACAATTAACAAAGTGTATTGTGCTCAGAAAATTAAAACCTTGATGAGGCGATTGAACAGTAATTATTCAGTAAATATTCGGCCGTGCGGTGGCGAAGCCAGGAGAGAATCCTTCACCAGGAAGCAGCGTCCTTGGGTTGACCACGATGGCGGCGCGCGTGACGGTCCAGAGCCAGTCAGAGAGAGACTGAGAGTGAGACTGGGAGTGAGAGTGGCTCTGGCGGCGTGGTGGCGCCCTGGCGGCGGACCCTGGTGGCGAACGCCGGAAGCCAAAACACTTGCCGGCGAAGGCGCGTTCGCAATGCCGCTCAATGATGATTCAAGGGTTGAGCCGCCACACCACCCCCTTGGTTGTTTTATAGTCCCTGGTGATTAGTAGACATTGGAAAAATTGTGGAAACAGGAGGTGATAACGGGTGAGCGGCAAGGAAGGAGGGTGTAGCGGTGGTGGAAGCATGACAGGTTAGGTAATGAAGTCAAGACAACGAAAGAAAAAGAGAAAAAAAAAGAGAAAATTATAGTTGAAATTCTTCAAGATGCGACGGAAAGCGCACTTGTCTCCCAGATCGGGTTGTCCGTTCGCTGCGCTGTGTGCGCAGTGCAGCACCTGGGGGCTGAGGGTCTGGCGGTGCAGGCAGCGCAGCTGGGCGCGATGTGAAGGCGGCAGGCCGTCTTTCGTCCGGTTCTGCTGCCTCCAGCTGTGGCGCGGTGTGGTGAAGCGGTAGAGCTGCCTGGTGGTTATAAATTGGTAGGTTGGATACCGTAAAGGCAGGTTTGAGTCTGTCGAGAGAAATGAACACATCACGGTTTGGTAAGCGGACTTTGTACGCCTTATCATTCCGTTCTAAAACTTTAAACGGCCCGTCATACGGCAGCTGAAGAGAACCCCGCGGGGGGCCGTGCCAGACGAAGACGTGGGACGCCGTTGGCAAGTCTTTGAAGATGAAGACCTGACGGGAACCGTGGCGGGCAGCGGGGCGAGGGCTCAACTCCCGGAAATGCTCGCGCAACTGGGACATGAAGGTGGTGTCAGCTGGCTGCGATGGAGAGGTTGGTGAGAGGAATTCTCCGGGAAGGCGGAGAGGCTCCCCATACACTAACTCTGCAGTGGAGGCATCTAGGTCTTCCTTCCAGGAGGCGCGGAATCCCAGGAGGATGGCAGGAAGTACGTCCACCCACTGAGTGGTCCCGTGGCAACGGATGGCGGCCTTCAGCTGTCGATGGAACCGTTCTACCATCCCGTTCGCCTCAGGATGGTATGCTGTCGTCCTGAAATGCTCCGCGCCGGCCATGAGGGAGAGCTGGCGGAAGAGGTTGCTTTCAAACTGCCGTCCTTGGTCGGTAGTGATGCGTTGGGGTGAGCCGAAACGCGACATCCATCCGCTAAAGAAAGCGAATGCCACTGTCTCGGCCGAAATGTCACCAATCGGTATTGCCTCGGGCCATCGGGTGAAACGGTCCACGCACGTAAGGCAATATCGAAATCCACGTGAACTTGGGAGAGGTCCGACCAAATCGATGTGGACGTGCTCGAATCTCCGTCCTGGAGACGGGAAATTGCGCACAGGGGAGGCAACATGACGAGTCACTTTTGCCTGTTGGCACGGGATGTACGCGCGTGCCCATTCGCGGCAGTCTTTCCTAATAGAGGGCCACACGAAACGCGATGTCACGAGTTTTATCGTCGCTTTCGCTCCGGGATGCGCCAGGTTATGAAGCGAATCAAACGCCTGACGCCGGAATGCGGGAGTGACGTATGGGCGAGCACAAGGGGTGGAAGTGTCACAAAACAAGTGCACAGCACAACCGGGAACAGGAAGTCTTCTGAGCTTGAGGGAAGACTCTTCGTTCTTAAGGAGCGCAGCAAGTTCAGCGTCTGCCTCCTGTGCACGGCCTAACTCCTCAAAATTTACCGCGGAGGACAAGGAATCGATGCGCGATAAAGCGTCCGCCACGACATTATCCGCGCCGGCTACGTGACGAATGTCTGTCGAGTATTGGCCGATCAGGTCGAGGTAGCGGAATTGACGGGGCGAACATCTGTCAGGTTTTTGCTGGAACGCGTACACTATCGGCTTGTGGTCTGTAAAAATTGTAAAATTCCGACCCTCCACCATGTGGCGAAAATACCGGACCGCCCGATAAATCGCCAGGAGCTCCCTGTCGTAAGGGCTGTAGTTTCTCTCGGCCGAGCTTAGTTTTTTGGAGAAAAAACCAAGCGGTTGCCCCCCGCTTCAGTGCGCTGCTGGAGCACAGCTCCCAGGGTGAAGTCTGAGGCGTCGGTAAACAGGCCGAGGGGAAGGGAGGGGGCCGGATGGGCGAGAAGCACAAAGTTCGAAAGAGCGTCTTTACACCGCTGAAAAGAAAGGCGCAGTTCGGGCGTCCAATCCACTTTGTCGCGGCCGTGTACACCACCGCGTAGCACTTCACTGAGGGGGGCCTGTAAGTCGGCGGCATGGGGAAGGAATCTTCTATAAAAATTCAGCATCCCCAAGAATTGGCGGAGCTGTTTCACCGTCACAGGGAGTGGGAAGTCTGCGATAGCACTCACTTTGTCACTTAAAGGCGTTGTACCCTCGGCACTTACACTATATCCTAAAAACTTGACATTGGGAACACCAAAAACACACTTTGCAGGATTAATGAGCACACCGTATGATTTTAATCTGCCAAAAAGCTCACGCAGGTGATGCTCATGTTCGTCCTCATTTTGGGAGGCGACCAAAATATCGTCTAAATAGACGTAGCAGAAGGAGAGGCCTCTGAGTGCCTCGTCGAGGAAACGTTGGAAAGTCTGTGCGGCGTTTCGCAGTCCATATGACATAAAGGGAAATTCAAACAACCCAAAGGGGGTCGTGATTGCAGTCTTCGGTATGTCTTCCGGGTTCACAGGTATTTGGTTATATGCCCTCACGAGGTCAATGGTGGAGAAAACACGAGCACCATTGAGGGATGCAGCGAAATCCTCGATATGGGGGACAGGATAGCGATCGGGGATGGTCCTAGCGTTTAACGCGCGATAATCCCCGCATGGGCGCCACTCGTCTCCCTTCTTGGGCACAAGGTGGAGGGCGGAGGACCAACAGCTATCCGAGCGGCGGGCTGTCCCTAATCGCACCATTAATTCAAATTCCCGTTTGGCTGCGGCAAGTTTGTCGGGAGCGAGCCTACGTGGTTTACATGACACCGGCTGACCTGCGGTCGTGCGAATGAAATGCACTGTGGAGTGGGACGCATGACCGGGTGTCCCTGCTGGACGCGTAATTTCGGGAAAGCGCGAGAGAAGAACGTGAAAACGGGTTTCTCCGACTACCGCCTTTATCTGCGTTGCCGGGAGGCGTACAATATTTCCGGCGACGGAAATTGTCGTCGAACTGTCTGTAAGACGAGAATTCTTAACGTCCACCAAAAGACTGAAATGCGTCAAAAAGTCCACTCCGATAATAGGCTGTGCAACGTCTGCCACAACAAACCTCCACGTGAAGTCGCGGCGCAGACCGAAATTTAGGTTTAATACTTCCCAACCGTACGTATTTATTACGGAATTGTTGGCAGCAAAAAGTTGGTAGTCGGTCCGCTGTCTAGGACTTTTGACGAGCGATAGGGGAAACACAGAAAGGTCAGCACCAGTGTCAACAAGAAACTGTACCTTTGTGGTCGTGTCCGTAACGAAGAGGCGGCTTGCTGTAGGGCTAAGGTCGGCGGCCGCGTCTACCGAGCGCCCGTGGTGTTTTCCGGCACCTGGAATGAGCACGGCTGGGTGCAGTGCCGCGCGTCGGCACCAAACTTCCGGTGATACCAGCAGAGTTGTGGCGTCGTACGGCGTCCTGATGGTCCGTCTTCAGAGCCGCGAGATTGGCTGCGGGAACGGGAATGGCCTCGGAAACGGGAGCGTTCCTCTCGAGGGAGCCGCGCCACCGAAAGAGCCGCAAACATCATGCAAACATGTCCAATAATTTGATTTTCCTCTTCAGTATTTGATCTTTATACCTAATAAACGAAAATATAGTATCCATAGAGCATACTTTATTTCTCTTTAAAATTAGGTCTTATTCTCAATCTAATTCGAAACTTTTCATTCCTCACTTATTTGTTACTGTTGCCACGGCTACAGCGTCACCAAATGAACGAATCAAAACAAACATTATTGCGTACTTCAGAAAAAGCATTCTTTACACACTCACAGACCATAGGCTTTCCTTTCCAACTGAATGACATGGAGCAAATTTCATAATGGTATGGCTTCTCATTTGCGTAAACAAAGATATACTGCTTCAGGTTGCTAATCTTAGTGAATGTATTTTGGAAAGAATGGACGGGTGACATCATTTGTGAGATATATGCCTTTTAAATTTGGAGAACACCTAATTACATACACAACAATAATACTTGCTGCTGAGATAGTCATGTTTTAATTGCTTTGGGCTCTGCTTGAATTGACTGCAGTATCAATCTCTGTAGAAAATATATTTGTAAATGTTCCTTTTTGAAGTAGTTAAGATCGTATGTTTTTGGTAGAATTGAACGGGAGTCAAGTGTCAAACGACAGCTATAAACATCGTCAATAATGTTTATAAAATAGTATTATTTCACATGCGCAATGATCAAACGATATATCGAGTCCAAATCATTCAAAATGGATAGTTAAAATACAACGGTTATAAATAGGAAGATTCGATATTTAAGTAGTTAACGCAAAATTAGATTTTTATTGTGTTCTGTAGTGAGGGACCATTTTATTTAATATGCTGAATCAATTCGCAAATAATCCTATTACGCCACAAATCCCTTGCTGTTGTGAAAAACTCCTTTTTAATTATGGTGATTGTGACCTGAATTCATTTCTTCTTCTACTTTCTGTTCGATTGGCATTGCTTTTATTCTTGAAAATGCCATTTTTTAAGGGTACAAGTGTGAACTTTATATTTCAAATGCATTTAATGTACTCACTTTCACAGCAAACCGATAATGGTTGATTATATGCAGTTTAATTGAGTACACTTTGCATTTAGACGGGCTTTATTTTTATACAAATTCAGAATCAATGGAAACAAAATTTAATTAAATATTGGAGCAATGTAAGACAATAAGAAGTCTCCTTGAGATTGAGTGTTTGTGTACAATAATATAAAAATGTTTAACATCACCAATATAATGGCACGCTCATTTAAACTGTTAAATTCGCATTAAGTATGATGAACGATCATGCATCAATTGTCCTTTGATAATGGAGAATTTAGTAGACCAAAATGTGCAAACATAATAAAATGGCAGCCATCATAATTTCTGTCAAATTTCCTTGAAGAATTAGCAGTTTTAATGTGGCGTTCTTGGATTTATTTTGATGAATGCACCAAACTCATAGGATTTCATTTCCACCTTACTCATCTCTCAATAAACAATCAGTGTTACAAAAACAGTGTAAAAAAATATACAGTTTTACATTTGAATGTCCACAATATGAAATGCGCTGTAAGTTGATCAAATTCCACAATAAATAGTATTATTTAGATTTGCTCTACCCCTCATGGTGTACAATCATGACTCCACAGCTAATTAAAAATGGTCTGCAGAAATCACGTTGTGGTGTATTAGCAAGGGAGGAAAAATCTCTCTTGGGTAGTAGCAAGATTCGTATGACATGTTTTGGGAAATGACCCCATAACTCATCACTGTAACTCAAATGACATGGAAAGAAGACGTGGTCAAGTGTTAAACGATACTCATTTGAAATGGGAGAGTTGAGCTTTAATCAGTTCATTACAGATCTGACTGATGTGAGTCTCCCTGTTTAGTTTCCTATCTATATTAATTCCTAGTATTTTAGAATTTTCAACATCAGTACATTTTTATATACTATAACTGCATACAATATGCTGAGTTTTGTTAGAATTTAAACGTAAATGATTAATATGAAACCTGCCTGCTTAGCCTGTCTTTGAGTGGCTCTGAATCGTACCTTTGCATCTTCTAGATTTTGATATTTTTGCACACACAAAGCATGATAAGGATATAAAACATATGTAGGTTTAATTTTACAGGGCAAATCAGTAATTATGATGATACCAAAAATAGCTCAAAGACTAGAAATTCTTCATGAAAACATGGGAATTGAAATTATTATTAGAAGCCGAATTAGGCCATGTCTTTATAAACAAATTAACCTTAGAACTACTAAAAATTTAAGAGAAATTAGGTAAATCAGACTTTTGTGCTAAGATACAATTTTCAAGGAAATAATGAAATTAACTCCTAATAATAATAATCTAGAAGGAATTTGAATCCTTAAATGAAACATCCTTATCCTGTTCATTCCCTTTTCTTGCTTGCCCAACATTCTCCCCTCTATTACCATCTTGAACAGTCCCCTGTCGGTCAATATGCCCTTCATCCATTTTTACTTCCTCAATAGGATTTTTCCCAACCAACCCCTCTCTTCACCCACCATACCAAGTACTTTCTCATTGGTTTTCTTCTCGGTCCATTTCACCTTCTCCATTTTCTCCACACCCACATGTCAAAAGCCTCCAGTCCACGACTATCCTCCTGCTTCAATCACCACATTTCTGTATATAACTATGCACCATATCAAAAGTTTCACGAGTCTTTTTTTAATATCCTTACTCAACATCCCATTCATCAACTCTCTCCTCCTTATGAAAGCCTCTGTCCCTAGCGTAATTCTTCTCCATACGTCCCAACTACTAGGACCGTATTGGTCCAAATGCTTCAGAGATACGTGAACTGTTCCATCTGCATTAGTTTTTGCCCTCCTATTTTAATGTTTAGCTGAGCTTTTTTCTTTCTAGAAAATTGCATAACCTTTGTTTTAATAATATTGATTCTCATCCCATACCTGTCGCCCTGAATTTCCAATTCACTCAGCAATCCTTACAACCCCTTGGCTGACTGACAAACTAAAGCTTGGTCATCCGCAAACCTAATTAATTTTACGAATTCCATTCTTCGATTTCCTGGCGTAGTTTACGTTTATGCATTTTGTGGTGTTAATGGTTAGTTTCCAATCGGTCATCCACTCTGCTATGCTCTTAAGGTGTTCTTGGACATTTTTTGCGGCATGATTTGGGTCAAAGGAAGTTGACGCTCTAGCTGAGTCATCCTCATAGCGGTAGCTTTTGGGTCGGAGGGGAGGTCTTTAATGTAGAGGTTGAATAGGACGAGTGACAAAATTGATCCTTGAGGAAAGCCTGCGGATATGGACCGGGTAGTTGATTTGGCATTGGTAAGGGCTAAAAAGAATGTGCGGTTTGAAAGAAAGGAGGGGATGGTCTTAATTAGATATACTGATATGTCGGTTTTAAGCAGTTTATGTATTAAACCAGTTCGCCAGAACTTGTCAAAAGCTCTTTAGAGATCAAGGAAGACTACTTAGGTGTGCTTGTGGATGTGGAAGCAGAAAGTGATCAGTTCAACCAATCTTTTTATTTGCTGAGTCGTGGAATGGCGACGGCGGAAGCCAGTTTGCTCAGGTCTGATCAAGTCTAGGGCCGAGATTTCTTCTTGTAGCCGGTTTAAGATGCATTTTTCTAGAAGTTTGCCCATGCGGGGGAGTAGGCCACTGGGTCTATAGTTCAGGATATAAGAAGGAATTTTTTTCGGGTTTTGGAAGGAGTATTATCTTAGCCGTTTTCAATGCCTTTGGGAAGTACGATTGGGAAAGACAGGCGTTGAGGATAGAGAGTAGGTGTTTGATAAAAGATTTATGAAGGTTTATCAGGTGAAGGTAGGAGATTTGATCGGGTCCGGGTGATGACTTTGTTTTGGAGTGGGACATAATGGAGTAAAGTCCTTGAGGAGTAATTTCCGGGAATATGTGGAATGGGCAAACTGACAGGCCATAGACACTGATCAACGCTTCTGAATCCAACAAGGATGTATTATTGTTTTAAAAATGCATTCGAAGGAGTCGGCAGAGGTATTTGCTTTGTTGGTGTCATCGTATGGTGCTCTCCCATTATGTGGTATTGGCGGGGTGGGTACCTTTTTCCTTTGCGGACAGTGGGCTAGGGTCCATACCGAATTATCCTTATGTGAGAGTGAACTTATTTTCTCATGCCAAGTTTTTTCCCAATGTTTTCTAGTTTTGTATGTTACAAGGTTTCAAAGTGTACAGAAGCCGATTTTATCTTGGCGGATATTAGTGCGTTGCCAGAGGGCTCTGGCCTTGTTTCTAAGTGAAATCAAGTGCAAAATATCCGGAGGTAGTGTGGCACCAGCGATTGAGGCCGGAGAAGGAGGGTAGCAAGAGCGATGAATGATTTTGGTTAAGGTGCTTGTAAAATCTTGAGCCGCTTTCTCTATGCTGTCTGGAGTGCTAGCAGGAGATGGGACAAGGTTAATGGCTAAGCAGTTTTCTTTAAATAGTTTCCAGTTAACTCTTCTAGTTGTATGAAGGAGGGTAGGAACGCAGTAAAAATGGGGCAGTGGTCCGAGGCTGAGTTATCTAGGTTAAGGATTTGGAATGCGATATCTGCGAATAATAGAACTACATCCAGGATATCGGAGGAGTGGGGGTGATGATGGAAGTGGGTAGGGAATGGCGGTGAGTGAATTGCGATATTTTTGGTAAATAGGAGCTTATGAAGGGCTCGCCTTTGTGTAGTAGTGGTTTTTCCAGCTTTTTTTTTTGTATTTTATGCCATTTATGTTCCATTGTAAAACTTTAAGGAAGTGGTTGTTTATTTGTGAATTAGGCACCATTTACAAGTTGAAGAAGGGCTGGTATAAGGTCATTGGTTATGATGCTAATAAGGGTTTTATTGTCAGTAGGAGAGAGAAGTTTCGTAATTATGCTCAATAGAGCAGTTCTTATATTTGCGGTTGATGATTTGTCATTGATTGAGGGAGACTGTGATCCAGAGGTTGGCGTAGGGTGTTGATCGGAGGTTGGGGGAGAGTTCAGAGATGATTGAGGAGTTCACAGCCAAACTGTCAGCTATCAAGAGGGCCCTAAAAGACATAAGAGAATGTAATGGCTCTTCTCTCATCTGTTCGCACTCATTGATTTCCCTATAATCCATATCAGTCTTGTCAACAATGCACCTGATGGTTCAGGAGATCTATTATACCCTGTGGTCCCTTCAGATAAAGGGGAAGTAGGTATCCTCTACATGGACTGCTGGTCATGTGGGAATACCAGGCATTGAAAAGGCTGGCAAAGCAGCAAATGAAGCCCTGGTCAATCTCAAAACAGACTCAGCTTTGATTCCTGTGCTGGATGTCGGGGCTGCCTTGCTGAATTTGGTTCTGAACCAGTGGAAGGAAGCTTGGTGATTCTTGCAAAAAGAGGAAGTTAAGGCCATAAATTTGGTTGTTTTGACAGGGCCCTCTTCCATCTTGAACATTCAGAGGGAAGAGGTCAGGATCACGCGCATGAGAATAGGGCACTTAGCCCTCACGCACTCTTCATGGAGACAAAAGTGCAACCTTGCTGCAATGTTTGTAACTTGCACCTGATTGTGACTCAGAAATAAATTATAAAAGGCCAAATGCCTTTTTTAAAATATGAGATAATTTAAGCAATAGTTTAGGAGAGGACCCCAACTTTTTAGGTAAGGTTTCCGAGTTTTTAAAGGAAACTGACCTGAACGGACAACTTGAGTTTCCGTTTCTTTTTTTTTAAATAATATTGTTTTTAACTATTTACATGTTTTTTATCCATTGACGTATTTATCAAAATTGGATTGAGGTTTTAAATGTTTTAAAAAGTGGTGCAAAAACAAACACAGTGGTTGATGCATCCAAAAACCCCAACTATCAATATGGGTTGGTTTCTTTGGGTAAGACCATTTCCTTCAGCTGAGAGATCTCAATGAAAATGTTGGTTAGTACGGAAGACAGGGATGATCCCATGGCTGCACTTTCATGATGTTCAATGTGCTTATCATTTTAAAGGAAGTATGAGTTCCTGAGGCAGAATTTGCGAGGTCCAGGTTAATCCTTAGCTAATCCCTGTGAGGTGAGGTTTTTGATGAGTAGCATGGAGTCATCAATGGGCGTATTTGTGAACAAGGAGATGACATCAAAGTTCACCAGCTTGTTGACTTCTTGGACTCCAGCATTCCAAATAATGTGAATGAAATCCATGGAAGTTTTAGCAAAAAAGTCAGTTTTTCTGGCGAAGAGTTGAAGAGCATGTGCAACATATTGCGCTAGCTTGTGGGATGGTGCATCGATGTTGCTGATGATGGGTCGTCAGCAACATCGATGCGTCAACACCTTAAGTGCCATCAAAGCACGCGGAAATTTGGAAACTAAGAAGAAAAAGAACCACAATGAAACTACAAGATATTAACTTGCATTACTGGAAAGATAGCCCAGGCGTTCACACTAATAGGCAATGGTTCGCATTCTTAAATATAATTACATATTTTATGTATTTTTTACACTCCTTCGCATGTATGGTAAATTTATTCATTCATTTATTTATTATATTACCAACAGGAAGCCCGGATACATCATGAAATGACTTTCTTGCTTGCAAGAAAGAAAAACATCTTCAATTGACATTATATATTTGTGGAGAAAGGAAAGTCAAACGTTTGTATGTCTCCGCACATGTCCAATAATTTGATTTTCCTTTTCAGTATTTGATCTTTATACCTAATAAACGAAAATATAGTATCCATAGAGCATACTTTATTCTATTCTATCTGCTCTGGTTTTTGCCCTTCTATTTTAATGTTTAGCTTAGCATTTTTCTTTCTAGACAATCACTTAACCTTTGTTTTTTTAATATTGAATCTCATCCCATACCTGTCGCCCTGAATTTCCAATTCACTCAGCAATCCTTACAACCCCTTGGCTGACTGACAAACTAAAGCTTGGTCATCAGCAAACCTAATTAATTTTACAAATTCCCCGCCCACTTTCATTCCTACCTCCAGTTCTTTCCATGCCTCTTTCATCATTTCTTCTGCATTGTTGTTCAAGATGGCATCAACTTTGGCCGTACAACGATGTGGCTCTTGTAAAACACGAGTCGAAGTACGTGATATGGTCGTTAGTTGCAATATTTGCTCAGGTGTATGTCACCATAAATGCTCCGGCTTAATTGATATAACATTAAAAGCTCTCTCGGACTGCCATGACATTTACTGGAAGTGTTTTTTATGCCGTGTAAATAAGCCCAATATTTACAATATTGCGGCCGACATTGAAAATTTGAAAATGGAGTTACAAACTCTCCAATCTACCGGATCCACGGAATGTACTACCTTGCAGCCAATTGCAAAGGAAGCTGTAACGTTGTCTACGGAATTGAAACCTGAAGTCAACGAACAATTAGGCCTCAATAGTGACAACTCCGATTTGTGCCCCAAAAATGTGAACGCAAAACTTAACAGCATGACTTTCGAATCCATCGTTACTGACGAGGAAGGTTTTCAAAAGGTGAATTACAAGAGAAACAAACGCAAACGAAATACGGTTTTTGGGAGTGTAAGCAGCCTGCTGTTACGTGCAATTTTGTGGGAGTTCCTCGCAAGACTTTCTTCTACGTTGGTCGTGTCCAGTCCAATGCAACGCCTGATGACATTGTGAAGCATCTGTCCGGAATATTTCCTGGGAATGACTTCAAATGTGAAAGTTTGAGAGTTGGTGAAGTTTATAATTCTTTTAAACTCTGTGCGCCAATTAGCCTTAAGGATCAACTTCTTAAAGAAGATATTTGGCCAGTAGAAGTGAAAGTTGGGAAATTTTTCCCACCCAACCGCGGAAATTGACCCGTACTCATGAAGAGACAGAGAATATTGCTGAAGGGTCAGCTGCGGTGGTAAATCCGAACTCCGAGTTGAAAACTAGTGATGCGCTGGTACCTACCTCAGCAACAAGGGGCCACACCGATAACACTACGGAAAAGTGTTCCTTAGAGAAACGTGTTACCCGCTTCCAAACGGGAATATCAAAACCAAAGTCCTTTTGACTAGATAGTATTAATTTATTTTGCCAAAATGTGAGATGTCTACGTAATAAGATAACGGAGATAGAGGCAATAGTCAAACATGGTGGCTACAATGTGCTATGTCTCAATGAGCACTGGATTGCAAAAAATGAATTTGATGTGTATAACATTAGTGATTTTGGCTGGTCATCATTCTACTGCCGATCTGTAGCAAAAAAACGGTGGTACCTGTATTTATTTCCTGAAAGGTATGCCCTTCAAGGTAATTGACTTGGACAAATTCTGTCTGGAATTGATTGCATTTTGAAATATCTGCGATCATATTGAAGGACCTGAATTTGATCATTGCTTCTGTGTATCGCTCCCCTAATGGTGTTTTTTAACACTTCTTCAATCAACTGGAACTAGTACTATCCCTATTCTTGACTCTGAAAGCCAATATCATAATTTGTGGAGATCTCAACTTTGACATAACACTAAAAACTAGTGATTGTCAGGATCTTGAAAATCTTTTGCTTTCTTATAATTGATCCTGGGCAAACAAACAGCCTACTCGACTTTCTGCCTGCCTAGAATATGTAATTACCAATTATGGTCCTGAACTGTACAGTATAAGTGTTATTGACTATCTCTTATCTGACCATCAAGGCATAAGCTTCACTTTTAATGCTCAAATAACTCAAAAGATATATCCAAATAGAGGTAAAACCATAATCGTGAGGTCCATAACAATGGAATGTTTAGAGAGTTTCTAACTGCTTCTATCTTGTATTGATTGGCATGGTTTTTGCACAGACTCTGTAGAACAAACATGTTTTTCAAGTTTTTTAGGTAATTTCCTAGGCATTTTTGAGCAATGCTTTCCTAAAAAAATTCCTAACTCTATCCCCACTAAAAATAAAAAAAATCTCTGGTATACTGGGGAGTTATTAGCTCTTAGAAATGATTTACTTAGTTACTACCACTCATACCAAACCAGTGGAAGCCAGCATGACAAAGAGGCTTACTTGAAATACAAAAGAGATTATTATAATTTAGTTAGGTGTGCAAAAAATAATGCTTACAAGGATTTTATATTGAATGCAAAAATAAACAAAAGGCAGCATGGAGTATAATCAATCAAGAAGTTGGTCATGGTAATGGAAAAGAAAATCTTCCTTTCACCCCAGATGCTGTAAATAATTTTTTCTTAAAAGCTGTTGAAGACAATTTGTTCTCTCGAAAAGTTGATGCTGCCAATATTGGTAATATGCTGCAAAATCTTCCTCCGAAAAATTTAAATTTTAAATGGAATTTTGGTACTCACCTTGATGTTATATCGACTGTTAAAAAATTTAAAAAATCCAACAGTAAGGATATTTATGGTCTTTCAAACTCCCTAATAAAGGACATTATTGTGCTCATTGCGGAACCAATAGCAATGTTAGTCAATTTATGTTTTGAGACAGGAGATTTTTCAACAGCTCTAAAATATTCCAAAACAGTACCTGTTATAAGAAAGGTGATAAAGATGATTTAGCTAACTACCGCCCCATTTCCAAGGTCCCCGTTTTTGGTAAAATTTTTGAAGCTATTATGAAAGATCAAATATGTAATTTTTTTGAGTTAAATAATCTGTTTTCCAAATCCCAGTATGGCTTTCGATCTGGGAAATCTACAATTTTGGCAGTAGAGTCCATAGTTAATTATGTCATTAATGCATTTGAAGAAAAGGAATCAGTCTCAGTGACACTATGTGATCTTAGTAAGGCCTTCGACTGTGTTAATCATTCAATATTACTAACAAAGCTAGAATATTATGGTATTAAGGGAGTTGCACTGAAACTAATGAAGTCATATTTGGATGATCGCCACCAATTGGTTGAACTTGATGGCTGTCAGTCTGCAGCTCTTAAAGTAAAATGTGGTGTACCACAGGGCTCTGTGCTTGGCCCAGTACTTTTCATTATCATGATTAATGATTTGCCCTGTAATATGAAACCTAGATCTGTTTTATATGCTGATGGCACTACTTTTGTGCAAAAGTGTCAACATCAAGAAGATGCAAAGTTACGATCTAGCGCTACCCAAAAACAGGCTAAGGAATGGTTTGATGTTAAACATTTACAATTAAATACTAACAAAACTCAGCATATTGTGTGCAGTCTTAAATCAAAAACAACTGATATTGAAACTGCTAAAATACTAGGAATTTATATTGATACCAAACTTAATTGGGAGACTCAAATCAGTCAGACCTGTAATAAACTTAATAAAGCTGTTTATATGTTAAAAAAGCTCAACTTTATCATTTCAAATGAGTATCGTTTAACACTTTACCATGCCTTCTTTCAATGTCATTTGAATTATGGTGTTGAGTTATGGGGTCATTCCCCTCATGTTAAACAAATTTTGCTACTGCAAAAGAGAGCTATTCGCTCTCTTGCTAATATACCACCATGTGATTCCTGCAAACCTTTTTTTATTAGGTATAGAATCATGACTGTATTTTGTTTGTATATCTTTAAGGCTCTGACTCATGTGAAAGTTAATCTAGAAACTTACCAATTAAGATCCAACCTCCATAACTATTCCACAAGAGGTAAATTGAATCTAAATACTACTTATTGTAGATTGTCATTAACAAACAACACATTTCACAATATGAACATACCACTGAATAACTATCTGCCTACTCAGTTGAAATCAGATGTTATCTTCCTCAACGTCATATTCCTCTTCTATGTCTAACCTTGTTGGTCTAAGTTCTTTATTATTCCTTCCATCTCTCTTGGATCTTCCCTGCATCCAATATTACCTTACCCACCTTATCTCTAACTACGATCGTTGATCTCCCTTTCTTACTTCCCGATAAAGAGTTAACTTTGCTGTACAGCGCACCGATTTCACCCTTCCTCTGCAGACTTTCCATATCCTCGCACTGTCTTCCACCATGCTTCTTTTGCTTTATTTGTTGCCCGCCTCAATTTATTGTTTAATTCTTTGTACTTCATTTTGCCTAATTCTGTATTTACATTCTTCTATTTTCGCCGGTCATCCATCTTTGTAATCATCTCATCCGTGATCCATGGTTTCTTGGTCCTTTTAGCGTAAACGATTCCAATAGTGTCTTTTGCAACTTTAGACAACCCTTTCTTGATACATTCCCATTTTCCCTTGATAGTACGTAGCTCTTCACCATCCGCCATGATTTCTCCTACCACCTGTTTGAATTCCTTCATTTTCAAACCATTTAATGCTTCTACATTCCATTTTCCAACTCGCCGCCCCTGCCGTAATTTTTCGAAACGGACGCTACAGTTCATAACAACTAAATTGTGGTCTAAGTCCGCATCCGCTCCCGGAAAGCTGTGCGAATTTATCACACGTTTGCTAAAACTGTGTCTAACCAGGATATAATCTAGCTGATACCTCTCCGAGTCACCTGGCATTTTCCATGTATACCTGCATCTTTTGTGGTGTCCAAACCAAGTGTTGGTGATGACTAGCCCGTCTCCAGCAGAACTTAACTGCTTTCTCCCCGCGGTCATTCCTTGTGCCTAAACCGTAGTCCCTGACCTCATCACCATCTCTTCCTTAGCCTACCGTCGCATTGCAATCCGCCATCACTATCAAATGTTTCCCTGCAGGTTCAAACGCGATTTTGTCCTCTAACTGATCGTATATCCTATCGTCCTCCTCTGCCTTCTGGTTGCTCGGTTGCATGTATACCTGAATAATAACCAAGTTCGTCGGTTCTGTTTTTATCTCTACTAGTAGTATTCTATCCGGTACCGGCTCTATGTTGACTACGCTTCTCCCTACCTCATCATTTAATACTATAGCAACCCCTCGTTGGCTCTCGTCCCCGTCGCTGTATATTATTCTATACTTATCACTCCAATAATTCCCGCTATCTTTCCATCTCACCTCGCATAGACCTAAAATATCGATATTTCCCCTTTCCATCTGTCGCTTATCATTCACCAGTTTCCCTCTCCTCATCATTGTCCTGACATTCCACGTTCCTATTCTAATTAATTTGGTCTCCTTCTGTTGCGTTTTCTGTCCTGCTGCTGCCAGTTTTCTCTTGCAAGGGTTTCGTGGGATGACGACCGCGGAAGCCTTGCCTCCCCCGCTGCCGGCTACCACACACGGCCGATTGGGCCGAGCCCCATAGTTGCCAGGACTCAAAATCTTTGTATAGTCCATAATGTTAATCTTTGGAATGGTAATTGAGGTAGTTTCCCGTTGCGTTCCTCAATCGTTTTTTAACGTGACACCATGATTTCTTGGCCGCCCCACTTGGGT
The DNA here is from genome assembly GCF_022747635.1 of Hetaerina americana. Classification (NCBI taxonomy): domain Eukaryota; kingdom Metazoa; phylum Arthropoda; class Insecta; order Odonata; family Calopterygidae; genus Hetaerina; species Hetaerina americana. The sequence continues at coordinate 62,122 of NW_027286906.1, forward strand.
CCGACGCCATTGCAGCCGCCTCACTGAGGAACAGACGCTGCGTGGACTACCTTTCGTCTGGCTCCAAACCTTTGACCTATCTGGCATTGGTGACCCTACCAGGAGCAATTATTATTACTCCCGCCAGCACAGCTCTAGGGTCATCGGAACGCACGAGCCATTCCACCACGTGAAGATTGTAGTCCGGGGAGGGTTATATATATATATATATATATATATATATATATATATATATATATATATATATATACACATTCAAACACGAAATCCCGCCAAACGGCGAATAAATACTCATATATACAGAAACAGATATAAGGAAAAGGGATAGGAACACATATAAAGGACGAACACAATAGAGGTGGGGAAGGCGGAATCGAACGGATCACAAGAGTAAAAATATTTCCTCAACCGGGACTCGAACACCGGATCTTTCCACTTGCCGGGCGGATGCTCTTAACCACTTGAGCTATCGAGCATAGTCAATTTACCCTGAGATCCGTGGGTCTAATATGTCGCCAAGCGCCCCGATTCTTTCAGCCAAGAGATGGCGTCAGGGGGCAGTTTCACCCACCAAAGGAGAAATAGACAGCCACGAGGAGGAAAATATCATTGATATAGTGGGCCCAGAAGAGTGGTTTGAGGGTTTATTATTGCAGAAAGTCATGTTCTAGTTTACCCATAAAAAGATTGGCGTATGTAAGAGCTATACGTGTTCCCATTGCAGTGCCTTTTATTTGTAAATGTATTTTATCGTTGAATTGAAATTATATAGTGAGTGTCCTTTTGTTTTCTTCTCTGTCCATTTCACCTTCCCCATTCTTCTCCACACCCACATTTCAAAAGCCTCCAGTCTACGTCTATCCTCCTGCTTAAATGACCACATTTTCGCACCGTACATAGCTATGCTCCATATCAGTGTTTTTACGAGTCTTTTTTTAACATCCTTACTCAACGTCCCTGTCATCAACTCGCCTCTCCTTGTGAAAGCCTCTTTGCCTAGCGCAATTCTTCTTCTTACGTCCCTACTACTTTGAATGTGTTGGTCCAAAATACCACCGTGGTATGTAAACTTTCTATCTGCTCTGGTTTTTGCCCTAATATTTTAATGTTTAGCTTAGCATTTTTCTTTCTAGACAATCACTTAACCTTTGTTTTTTTAATATTGAATCTCATCCCATACCTGTCGCCCTGAATTTCCAATTCACTCAGCAATCCTTACAACCCCTTGGCTGACTGACAAACTAAAGCTTGGTCATCAGCAAACCTAATTAATTTTACAAATTCCCCGCCCACTTTCATTCCTACCTCCAGTTCTTTCCATGCCTCTTTCATCATTTCTTCTGCATTGTTGTTCAAGATGGCATCAACTTTGGCCGTACAACGATGTGGCTCTTGTAAAACACGAGTCGAAGTACGTGATATGGTCGTTAGTTGCAATATTTGCTCAGGTGTATGTCACCATAAATGCTCCGGCTTAATTGATATAACATTAAAAGCTCTCTCGGACTGCCATGACATTTACTGGAAGTGTTTTTTATGCCGTGTAAATAGTATATTTCAAAGGATGATACTGGTTTGTTGACAAATGTAAGTATCAGTAAATTAAATTTTAATTATCGTTTATTTCATTGGGCATCAAGTAATGATAAGTTTTCTTTTTTACATCCTTTTGTAACGGAGCATCATTCTCGTTATAAATTTTTACAGTCGTATTTTAACGAGTTTAAGGCCAACTCCAAGTGTCCATTAACTTTTAAAAGTGTTGAAGTAACTTACTTGGGTTGGGCGTATGAGGTTGCGATTTGGTTCAACGAAGCCATAAAAGATTTTTCTCATAAAAGGAGTCAATTATATTTGTATGGTGCTAGTAATTGTGGAAAAACGTCTTACGTTGAACACATTCTTGGTTCACGTAATATGGAGTACGTTTTTCTACCCGATGTAGGAAAGTTTGCGTACCAGGATTTATACCCTGGTTACCATAATGTTGTTTTGTTTGAGGAGTTTGATTGCAAATACCATTGCACGTCAATGTTGAAACGTTTGTTAGAAGGTAAAGCGTTTATGGCTTCGGTGAAATGTGGTTTGGCAAGACGAATTGAATTTAAGGGTCTTGTTATATTCGTTTCTAATTATGACAGTTTCACTGAGGAAGCTCTTCGCAACCGGGTGAAATATGTGGAGGCGACGAGGCCGTACTGGCTTGAGGAGAAGGCCTTACTTCCGAAGGAGGAGTGGATTTCGGAAGTATGTTCGGACGAAGTGGAGGTCATTACGCTCTCGTCGCAATCCTCGGAAACGGCTTTTTCGTCCCCGGCGAAAGTTTCCCAAAATTTGTAATATATATGCAGCTCCAGTTGTTCGTTTAAGAAATAATTTATGCACCTATTTGGAGGAGGATTATGTATTTTACAAGAGGGATGATCATTGGGATGATCATTATTATCTATGTAATCCTTCAATTTATTTTGCTAAAGAAGCTTGGGGATTGGTGAAGTCTTTGGTTAGCAGTTACCGAAAAATTATGATTGGACGTATTGATCTATATATTCGTCAAATGTATTCTGAGGTCAGACAGTATACATTTAAGGGTGGTAATGCGTTGGAAGTCTGTAAGGAATTTGGCGAATCCGGAATAATGCCGTCTGATTTAAAGGGAACCACAGTGGAATCTGTATTGGAGCCATTTAAACCAAAATTTTCTTTGTATAAAGCTCGTTATAATGTTCTTGATTTAAAAAACGGAACTGTTGTTCCACAGTTTAAACGGAAAGAGGATGCTTCTTTACATGCAAAAGTTTTGAATAAAATGAATGTTAAAGTGTCTTGGTTGCCCGGTTGTCGTAATACAATTGATTCATCCAAGCTTGGCCAACAAGGATATCAGGATTTGCATTTTATTTTAAATGAAATGGGATCTCGCAGATCTTTGCCAATGGTTTATTATTCTTGTGAACCCCCGCCCACAGCTGATGCCTTGAATCCATTCACTGTTCATGTTGCTGCCATGAAGGTTGAATTGAAAATGTATGTAAATTATATTTTATCTGGCCGCGAAATAAACGACAATTTTTAAAATTTCAGACTCTGTTGTGTCATTTCTCACGGGACGTGAAATTGGGAAGATTACAATAAAAGGATGGCTGCAAATATACCGGACGGCGAACTTCAACAAACAATTCTTAAGCGACGAGGTAACTCTCGTTTGGTGCGGCTCTTGTCACTCCCTCAGAATGTGCTTTTACAATTGTCATCAATACCCAATTTTAACATGGGCAGATTGGTGGGATTTATGCGTGCTGAACCTTCGGCATGTATTCGGGCAATATCCAGAATTTCGACTGTGCCTTGTGAAAGATGGCCTCAATACATCAATTTTTCGATGTACTGTGGAAGATTGTTGGCTCGACAAATTCGGGAGTTAGCTTTATTTAGTATTTGTAATGGTTTACCAGTGGATATATTTTTTGCATGTATTATGTTTTATCGTGTAATGCCTTATGATGTAGGTAAATTGGTTACTATATTTATTGTAGTGTCTGGGCCTCCACGGAACAGTGCGTTTCGTGGCACGCATAGCCAGAAGAAAGAGATGAGCCACATTGGCCAAATACACATTCAAACACGAAATCCCGCCAAACGGCGAATAAATACTCATATATACAGAAACAGATATAAGGAAAAGGGATAGGAACACATATAAAGGACGAACACAATAGAGGTGGGGAAGGCGGAATCGAACGGATCACAAGAGTAAAAATATTTCCTCAACCGGGACTCGAACACCGGATCTTTCCACTTGCCGGGCGGATGCTCTTAACCACTTGAGCTATCGAAGATAGTCAATTTACCCTGAGATCCGTGGGTCTAATATGTCGCCAAGCGCCCCGCTCATCTCTTTCTTCTGGCTATGCGTGCCACGAAACGCACTGTTCCTTTCCTGTATGATGTTGTATGAATTCTAACCCACTGTCCTTTCCTTTCCTTGTGTATTGTCTATTTCTCCTTTGGTGGGTGAAACTGCCCCCTGACGCCATCTCTTGGCTGAAAGAATCGGGGCGCTTGGCGACATATTAGACCCACGGATCTCAGGGTAAATTGACTATGCTCGATAGCTCAAGTGGTTAAGAGCATCCGCCCGGCAAGTGGAAAGATCCGGTGTTCGAGTCCCGGTTGAGGAAATATTTTTACTCTTGTGATCCGTTCGATTCCGCCTTCCCCACCTCTATTGTGTTCGTCCTTTATATGTGTTCCTATCCCTTTTCCTTATATCTGTTTCTGTATATATGAGTATATATATATATATATATATATATATATATATATATATATATTTCCAACAGGAATATTTTATTAGTTGAATTATATATCGGTCCTTTCTATTTTATAATTTCCATTTCATATGTACTTATCGTCATTTTAGAGATAGCTTCACATACCTGTGATTATAAATATGAAAAAATAGCAGTCTTAAGTTATGTGAATATTTATTTATAAAATTAAAATGTTAAGGGGTTAAGAACCCATTTCAATTATATTTTGCAAAAAAATTAGTCTCCATTTATGCTGTAAATAATTGATAGTAACGACCAATGAATGCATTGAATCATGAATGCTTTTGACTATATCTACCGTAAGTATGCAGAAGATTAGAGCCAGGCGATTGAAATCAATTTCAAAAATGAGAAAGATCAAAATATCAAAAACACTATGAACGCGACGACAAAATATGTCGCCTCACTGCTTTTACGCTATGATTTGAAAGTCGAAACGAGACAAAGAAACTGCGGGAGATGCCGCAACAGTAACTTTTAACGGACACATCCGGCATCTCCCGCAGTTTATTTGGAATTTGTCAAGGTGTAAACAGATAAGTGTTTAAAAGTTGGCTCTTTAACCGTGTGGCGCATCCCGCACACGACTACGAATACCTGTGGCATTGTATGTACGGTATTTCGTCACAACATCTTGTTCCTTTAAAACCCTCAAAAAAACCCTGCCTGTGTTCACCGAGTGTCTCAATTTCGCCGGCGTCCGAGGCTTCGGCCGCCGGGATTCGGAGAGCGGCGCTGCCGGACTCTCTCGGAAGTCGAGGTTCCGATCATGTTTTGTGTCGAGCGGCGGTTGACCGCCTAGTTCATCAAGAAGCGTGCGGTTTGACTCTCGACTTCTGCTGCCGGGAAGGCCGTGCTTTCGTTCTGTTTACTGGATCAAGACTGGCCTTGACTTTTGGTGTAGAGCTAAGGCTCATTTTTATTTGCTACCAACGGTCGCGTGTAGCGGGGAGGGAGTGCGCACGAGTGTTTATTTCTTTCTTGGAGTGCTTTCGGTGCGCTCTCCATTTTTTCGCGCTGGCGTCCTGAATTTGATTTGTTTCAAAATGGTCGTACATCACGTGGACACGCTCGCCTTGCAAATTGACGATAAGGCGAAGGCCCCTGCTCCGTTGGAGGTCCACCTTCTTACACTAAAACCACAGGGCCTCACACCGGAAGAGATTATGGCGATCTAATTTGGATATAACCGCCATTTGGTATTTTTGAAGTTGGCAACTGAAGCTACTATGAAGAGGATTATATATTTTATCCCACGAAAGCTACCGTTTTCATCCCTAAAGATCCAAGGACGACGATTACCATTGACTAGACTTTCGGTAGCCTTTGTAATGTCTGGGTTCTTCGTCTTCCCGTGGAGACCCCATTGGAAGATATAACAAGTGAGCTTCAACGTTTTGGAAAAATCCATCGCTCGTGGGAGAACAGGTGGGAGGGCGACAAAATGGCGCGCGTGCTGACAGGTACGACAGTGGTGCGGATGACGGTGGAAAGAAATATCCCGTCGTACCTCCACATTGGCGGAAACCGGGCCATCATTCAATCTACGAGGGTCAGCGCCGCACCTGCGCCCGTTGCAACCAAGAAGGCCATGGTGGAGGAAAGCCAAGGTGTCGGCAATATTCCCAGGGGACCTCTTAGAGGTGGACCAATTCGATCGATCTCCTCCGGTTTCTCCCGACGGAGCCCCTTCGGCAGATGACCTCCAGTCCACTCCCGGCCCCCCTAGAGGCCACCTCCTGGGTTGGGCCGGTTACCAGCTGTGCTGCCTAAAAGAAGGCCCCCCGTTGAACGCTGCCGAGTTACCCGCTCTTCGTAGAGACCACGGCTGGGTCTTCTTCTTCGGACGAGGTCGAGGGGGAGGTATGCAGTGACAACTCGAGGCATCGATCGTCGGCCCGTCGGACGAAGCGTCCCGGGAAGTGGCGAAGCTCTTGTCGCTTGGGCTCGAGCGAGGACCGAAGCGACGTAAGCCAAGACCATGATTCTGGTACGTGATGTCCGGTGCCCATAGCTGTCCTCTCATTCCACCAATTAATATTATTTCGCTTAATATTGCTGGTGTTTATAGCGCTTTAAAAAGTGCAGTCCAACGTTTTCTCCGCGATCTCAGGGCTGATGTAATCCTCCTTCAAGAGGTAAAAGAGGACATACTCCGGGATACAAACATCTTTCAGGCTTTCGGCGATTTCGCCGAAAGTCATTCTTGCACCACCACCCTAGTCCGAAATGGCATTCCGTTCTCTCGTGTTCGCCGCCACGCTTCAGGCCGAAAAACGTTCGCTATCGTGAATGGTATCCATATCACGAACCTTTACGCTCCCTCCGGTGAGCGCGCGAGGGCAGAGCGCGAAACATATTTTAATGAACTCCTTCTCCCCTACCAGTATTCTTTCTTGGGGAGGGCCATATTGGGCGGAGATTTCAACTCCATCTACCGCCGAGAGGGTAGTGCCTCGAAAAGGGATGGGGTGACATACTATCCAAGCCGGGCACTCCCATTGATTCGAGCGATTGACGCAGTGCGTTCTTATTGCGCCGGTCCCACCCTCTTCACGCGATCAGGGCCTAACTCTCGGACGCGGATTAACTGCCTCTTCGTCTCGGCATCCCTAAAGAATGATGTTTAGAGAGTGGACACGTGCCCCTACGCGCGGAAGGATCTGGCCAGAAGTTTTCGTCCTCAGCGTCTACCCAGTTAGTGAGGGGTGCCTGAACTTCCTCCCGGAATGGCGCCACCTCAACTACATAGCCCCTTTTTACCTTTTGTTCGCTGCTACGAATGTTACAAAGTAATATGGGGACATTGCCTTCAGGTGACACCGAAGCAATTCTCGAAAGAATAAATAAATCTCTCTCGCTGCCAATGACTCGCACTTCTTTGCATTCAACCATCTCACTCTTTATCTTCGACAACACAACGGATAAACGGCGCTACTCTAGTAGATTCCTCTGATACAATTTTGCTCGATCGGCCAATCCCATTACTAGCGCCGGTCTGAGTTTCGCGAACTTTGCCATCGCACAAGGGGACAACAAATCTATCCTCTCTTACTGGCGAAAAAACACAATCATCACCCGACTTCTTTATTCCAAACCGGGAGTCGGTGGAAACCTCGAAGACATCGCCGTTAACTTCGTCCCTAGCGGTGCAGCTTGCTTGCGACGCGGGTGGCAACCTCTCTATGACTCTTTCGGCCTTCGCCACCTCTGCTAATTTCTGTGAATCCTATTTAGAGATCCGTTATCCTTATTCGCTTCTGTCGATTCCTCCGTCGTTACTTGAAAACAAATTCCCTCCATACTGCCGTTCATTCGCGAGTTACATTTCATTATCTCTGCCGGAAAGGCACTTTGGTTTTTAGTGTCGCTTATCGTTTTTTCCTCAAGGGATGCTAAATTATACGTGGCCATTTGCGAATCATTGCCATTAATTATACCATAAATGAAAGAATCAAACGCCTTGACCTCTTTGGAAACTCCAATTTCATGGGCGCCTATGAGCTCGTTCATCTGCGATGTTACGCCATTAGATTTAAGGTCTGTCTCGTGTCCCTCACCCATTCTTATTATCCGTTTATTGAACGATATACTTTTCCCGTAACAAACCTTAAAATCAAGGCAACAATTTCAGAGTGTTAAAATCATTCGCCTTGACTGGGATTCAAACCCAGATCCCGCAATATCCGGTTGAGTGCCTTAGCCACTTAAGCTACCGAGGCGTCCTCTTAAACTCTGAAATTTTGGGGCTTTTAAGGGAACAACAGCACTCGACCGGATATTGAGGGATCTGGGTTCGAATCCCAGTCAAGGTGAATGATTTTTACACTCTGAAATTGTTGCATTGAAGTGCACATTAGCGGATGACTCCGTTAAAAGTTACTGTTGCGGCATCTCCCGCAGTTTCTTTGGAATTCATAAAATCAAGGCCTAGAAGACCGTCATAGTTCGTTTCCCCAAAATCCACTACTAAGATGTCATGGGGATATAATTTATGATCAATCAAAAATTGCACGAACTCTCTCCGATGATTGGCAAGGGATGACCTGACGCGCTTCGCACCCGAGAATTGTAATCAGAATTCCTTAATTGGCCAAAAGGAAATTTTTTACTATCAATGATGGTAACGGCTGCTCTCGTTTCCACTAGAAAATTGTTATCTTTCCTAAAATTATTAACTACTATTGTCCATCCTGTTTCTTGCGAACCCTTCTGTCTCAATCAAGTTTGTTGGATTACGAACCAACACAAACCTACCAATCTCTTCCTTCAGCCCAATTAAAAATTGCACAAGAAGTCTACCTTGAATTCTTCGCTGTTTCTGAATCAATCTCGCCCCATGACTCGCGTAGCCTACGGGCGACATGGCGCAATCTGGTTGGAAATTCTGCGACGCTCTCCAGTGGTTTTTGTACGCAAGTGCTAAATATTTTTTCTAACAAGATTGGAGATGCCTTTAGTGAAAATCTCCTTTTGAGATTAATGGAAAAGTCCGCGTATGAACCTAATATGTGATGACTTGCAGAGACAAAATCCGCGGCGGTTCCTCCAAGCCGAAGTTGAGCGACTCCTAAGGTTTGTGCTTCATTCCAACTACTAAGATGACTTACAATACGAACGCTTTCCAAAAATTTGCCAACCCCAATCTCATCTTCCCCGCTAAACGTTGGAAATAAATGAATCTGGCTGCCAATAGCGGCGGTTAGCGCTGCTTCTCCGCAGCCATTTTGCGGACTCGCGCTACTTCCCGGCTGATCTAACACATTAACCAAAGGTGTGAAGTTGAGTGCACTGCCGAATTTCAATCCATTTGCGGTTTCTTGATAATCGAGAAAAGGGTTAGGGTTCCCCAGTCTATGAGGGTTAAGGCCATCCATCGCGAAATTCAACCCAATGCTAATTACATTAAAATTTCACTGCGCTTAATTAATTTATTTTTTCATACTCCGTGTGTATCCGATACCCATGGTGGGCGCTGAATGGGCTAATTGATGGTTCCTGATGAAGTGACGCTTAGTTTAATTGCGCGCAGAGAATCGCGATGAGGTTATAGCACGTGTCTTAAAATAATAATTCGTTAGATCAGCACAGATTAGCATATCCCACCTGTCCGAGAAAATACGGAACTTCCGATTTAAAGACGTAGACGGGCACATGATAATCTATGAGACACTGTCGCATACACTGAATAAATCACTAGTCCAACCGTGCAACCCCTCACCTGATACCAATATGTCGCAAGAGGGGTTTCTATGGTGCGACACAAAGGGTATCGGGGAAGGTACACCGAGTATTACCAAAGCAGCCGTATATTACCCAACATCAGTCATAATGCACCATTTACATAAGTATAAGCAAATTATGGTTGGCTAGACCCTCGGTAAACCAACGCGAGTACGGACAGAATTAAAATGGCAGAAAATTACCTGGGACGGGGTAAATGCAGGGTGGACGAGGTCACGAAACACATAACTTAGGCAGAGCCCTCTTCCGTCGGAAAAGAAGGGAGTATGGCAGGGTGGACGCGGTCACGACACGCATAACCTAGGTGGAGCCCTCGTCCGTCGGAAAGGAAGGGAGTATTGCAGGGTGGACGAGGTCAAACGAACGTAACCTTGGCAGAGCCCTCGTCCGAAGTTTAGTCAGGAATAGGACACACTGTCGCAACAAGCGCAACATAGCCGAAGCATCGTGCCCTACCGGTCACCGCCAGATAACCAACAGACTGCTTTTTGCCCGGCGACCAGGGCTTTTATACCCAATTTAGGATTCAGGGGAGGAATACTTTTGAAACATTGTCTTTGGTCACGTGGGACATTCGGAGGAGCCAGGGAAGGAGTACCATGTCGCATACTTGCGACAATAGATATTAATTTTTGCAAAGTTACCATCTAGAATTTCGTTCAAGTATAATGAGCTCTGTTGTTTAAAATATTAATTAATCTGACTTCTAATGATTTGAACCGAATAGAAATAATTTTAAAATCAAATATTTTCTCAAACAACATTGTTTTACTATTTTTACATTATAAACGAATATATTAAGAGCAAATAACTCTAAAGAGCATACTGTATTTCATTAATGAAATAAGACTGGATCCGAACTCCAATTTGACACCTTTCGTTCTTCACTTCTTTGTTACTATTGCCATGGTGACGTCGTCACCAAATGTTCAAACCAAACAAACTTAATTCTCAAGTAATGTATTAGATTGTTCTGTCACATTTTAAATTTCACTTATCGCTAATGCCTTTGAGCATACTGTGCTTACCTTCAGAAATACACAATACACGTTCATTAAGGCTATATAGTATTCATTCTCAGATTCAGAACGCACAAATTATTTGATTGCATTGTGAATTAATGGGTGACATTAAAGGATCTACCGTAGCCAAAAGTTGTATTGCACTGTTTGGAAGAATACATCTCCTCTTTGAGGTGAACTGTCTCATTGTCTATTTTAAGGTTATTTATGTGTATTTGAACTTCTTCCTATTTACGCCACACATGGAAAGAATGGACTGGTGATATCTTTTATGAAACATATCCCTTTTAAGTTCTGGAAAACACCTAATTACAATCACGACAAGATTACCAGCTGCTGAGATAGTTGTCTTTTAATTTGTTCTGATGATAAACTCTGCTTGAATTGACTGGAGTACCAATCTAAGCGTAGAAAATATATCAAAGTAGTTGAAGATGTAACTGAGGGGTACATTGCATATGATATAACATGTGAGGGGGGAAGGCCTTCAGTAGAACCAAATCCTTGATCCTCTATGTAAGTTACAATTTCCCAGGTATATTCCACCTACAGAGAAGAAGGAAAAGCTTTGTAGGATGTGTGCAGTTTGTTGTGCCAAAAGGGATGGAACAAGCAAAAAGAATGGAAAAGAAGCGAGGTGCCATTTCCAAGCATGTCACAGCCGCTAAGAACAGACATGTGATTTTATAAACAGGAGGAGATTTTCGTGTGTTTTAAAAATATGGTTAAAAGAATTCATAAATCATGCCTTCTGTTTCCACGTCATATCATTTTAATCGCCATGTGATTTCGTCATCCTGTTTTTCAACATGAATTAATAATTATAAATCGTCGATGACTTCATTTGCGTGTGACTGATCCTGAGCAACTTTCATTTGCCGCTTTGTTTGTATTTAAAATTCAAAAATTATGAAGAAATGTTGCTGTTTCTCTCGCTTTTAATACACAAAACATTCTATATAAAAATAATTTAATTAAAATGAGCCAATTGCGACATGCCATACATCTTCAATCGTTTTCTCTCTGAATATTTTGATTATGCTGATTAAATCGTAAACAATTTCTTTCACTTTTTCCACGTTTTTTCCTTGGTCGTTGTTGATGCGAAAGAAGAATGGGGGTCCTGCTACCGACCGACCAATCGATGCTTATGGACTGTGCCGTTAGGTGCTTGTTATACCAATATCCAGCTATGCTGATCAATGGTCGTAGGATATAAGTGGTTTATGGGCAAAGTTAAGCTAGTGAGTATATTTTATTGCAGTTTGTGACAGTATTATATTTGGAGATTATGACTGCCCATTTATGCTTGCTTTAGCACAATTGTATCTGATATGGGGATTATCAGGGTAATCTCATAAAGTTTCTAATAATGGGTTGCCTGTATTTCCTATTGCTTGTTGAAATGACGTGGCTAGGTCGCTTAGATATGTTGGAAGGTCCGGTATTTTTAGATCAGTGTGAATATCTGAGTTTCTTACCAACCAGGCGTCGTAGGCAAGGGTTCGTAGACTATTATTTTGGAAGCGTGTCATTTTCTTCAATTTGGTTGCGGCTATTGAACACCAGGCTGGGTAGCCTTCAGATAGGTGGTATCAGAGATTTAAATAACAGTACCTTGGTGAAAAGACGGAGGGGAATGGTGCCTTTTATGAGGGGATAGGATAAGAAAGCGGCTGAATTGGCCTTGTTGAGTGCATATTGAGTGTGTGCTTGACAAGTGAGTTTACTGTCCATTTGTACACCAAGAAATTTAGCCGATGATGCCTGGGGGATTATTTCCCTGCCATAGTGGATAGGAGTGATGTGAGGATTCTTACATTTTCTGGCGTAGTTTACATTTACGCATTTTGTGGTGTTAATGGTTAGTTTCCAATTGGTCATCCACTCTGCTATGCTGTTAAGTTGTTCTTGGACATTTTTTTCGGCATGATTTGGGTCAAAGAAAGTTGACGCTCTAGCTGAGTCATCCTCATAGCGGTAGCTTTTGGGTCGGAGGGGAGGTCTTTAATGTAGAGGTTGAATAGGACGAGTGACAAAATTGATCCTTGAGGAAAGCCTGCGGATATGGACCGGGTAGTTGATTTGGCATTGGTAAGGGCTAAAAAGAATGTGCGGTTTGAAAGAAAGGAGGGGATGGTCTTAATTAGATATACTGATATGTCGGTTTTAAGCAGTTTATGTATTAAACCAGTTCGCCAGAACTTGTCAAAAGCTCTTTAGAGATCAAGGAAGACTACTTAGGTGTGCTTGTGGATGTGGAAGCTGAAAGTGAGCAGTTCAACCAATCTTGTTATTTGCTGAGTCATGGAATGGCAACGGCGGAAGCCAGTTTGCTCAGGTCTGATCAAGTCTAGGGCCGAGATTTCTTCTTGTAGCCTGTTTAAGATGCATATTTCTAGAAGTTTGCCCATGCAGGGGAGCAGGCCACTGGGTCTATAGTTCAGGATATAAGAAGGATTTTTATCGGGTGTTGGAAGGAGTATTACCTTAGCTGTTTTCAATGCCTTTGGGAAGTACGATTGGGAAAGACAGGCATTGAGGATAGAGAGTAGGTGTTTGATAAAAGATTTAGGAAGGTTTTTCAGGTGAAGGTAGGAGATTTGATCGGGTCGCGGTGATGACTTTGTTTTGGAGTGGGACATAATGGAGTAAAGTCCTTGAGGAGTAATTTCCAGGAATATGTGGAATGGGCAAAGTGACAGGCCATAGACACTGATCAACGCTTCTGAATCCAACAAGGATGTATTATTGTTTTAAAAATGCATTCGAAGGAGTCGGCAGAGGTATTTGCTTTGTTGCTGTCATCGTATAGTGCTCTCCCATTATGTGGTATTGGCGGGGTGGGTACCTTTTTCCTTTGCGGACAGTGGGCTAGGGTCCATACCGAATTATCCTTATGTGAGAGTGAACTTATTTTCTCATGCCAAGTTTTTTCCCAATGTTTTCTAGTTTTGGATGTTACAAGGTTTCAAAGTGCACAGAAGCCGATTTTATCTTGGCGGAGATTAGTGCGTTGCCAGAGGGCTCTGGCCTTGTTTCTAAGTAAGATAAGGCGCAAAATATCGTGAGGTAGTGTGGCACCAGCGATTGAGGCCGGAGAAGGAGGGTAGCAAAAGCGATGAATGATTTTGGTTAAGGTGCTTGTTAAATCTTGAGCAGTTTTCTCTATGCTGTCTGGAGTGCTAGCAGGAGATGGGACAAGGTTAATGGCCAAGCAGTTTTCTTTAAATAGTTTCCAGTTAACTCTTCTAGATGGTTCTGGTTGTATGAAGGAGGGTAGGAACGCAGTAAAATATGGGGCAGAGGTCCGAGGCTGAGTTATCAAGGTTAAGGATTTGGAATGCGATATCTGCGGATAAAAGAACTACATCCAGCTTATGAATGGTTCGCCTTTTTGTTGTAGTGCTTTTTCCAGCTTTTGTTTTTTGTTTTTTATATAATTTATTCACTAATAGAGTTTTAAGGAAGTGGTTGTTTATTTTTAAATTAGGCACCATTTACAAGTTGAAGAAGGGCTGGTATAAGGTCATTGGTTATGATAATAATAGGGGTTTTATTGTCAGTAGGAGAGAGAAGTTTCGTAATTATGCATGCCCTAGACGACCATTTGAGGCGGGGATATATGGAGAAAAGTGAAGATAGATTTTATTTTCAGTTCCCTGCAAACGTTTTTCATTAGTTCCGAAGTGAAGTTTGCATCTCTGTCTGCCAGTAAAAATTTAAGTACACCGTGACGGCAAATTATGTGCTCGAAAAAAAAAATCCTGCTACTGTTTTGGCCGATTGATCTGGAATCGTAAAGGCTTCATGATATCTTGTGAAATAATCTTGGCGAGTTAAATGACATCGGTTAACTCGGAGGGATAGGGGTAGTGGTCCAACAATATCCAAAACTAATTTCTAAATTGGGTAGGCGGCTTCAACCAGTGGCTGTAATGGAATATTATTCACGCGTAATTTGCTCTTTTGGCATTCGATGCAATGCTGAACGTACTGGAGGGTGTCCGAATAACAGCCTTTCCAGCTGAAGTGTCGCTGGACGATTTTCACCATTTTCTTGATTCCGCGATGATTCCTGATAGGGGATTATTCTGGCAACGAGTCAAAATGAATTTCCGCATATTTTTGGGTGCACATATTATAAAATTTGGTACAATCTTCGATGGGTCAACTTTCTATAGCACATTTTCCTCATCGTAAAAGTAGCCGGACTAATGGGAACTCCTTGAACCCGTCCCATCGCTATTCTGCACGAGTCATTCAGTTTATGAAACAGTGTTGCACTGTGTCGACCTCTTCGCAGGGTCCTAATGGGGGATTCTCGCACGAAATGAAATCTACTTCCTCACCTTTACTGCAAACAGATTCTAAAGACATCATGTGGTCAGGTTCAAATTTAATGGTCTTGTTCTCAAAATAAATCAAGCTACGATACTTTTTCATAAAATCCAAGCCAAATATGCCTTCATTGAGTGTGTCCCCTAGATTTATTACTAAAGCATCATGAGGGTAAACACGATTGTCTATTCAGAGAGGTACGCGACTCTTACCGTTTGTCATCAATACATGACCTGAGGCGCTTCTCACTCACGCGCGGTCGTACGGGGCAATACCTAATGTATCTAAAAGGAACACTCTTTCGTGAAGTATCGTGACCGCCGCGCCTGTGTCTACAACGTAGTGACGTAATTTTCCTATAATCTGCACGCTTATCGTCATTCCTTTCACTGGAGTGATGGATAGGATGAGGTCTTCCCCAACCCGCTGGTCGCGGTCATCCCGTTTCCCGTGGCCATTCGGTTTGAGCGCTCTGGACAATTAATTGGAAGGTGGCCAACTTCCTTACATATTCCGATGCATAGCGGGGGACAGTCTCGGGAAATATGTCTCCTTGCTCCGCAGTTAAAACAAGCTCGAGTTTTAGAGCTACAATCGCGAGCTATGTGGCCCGCGCACCCACAGGAAAAGCATTTTCCAGCGTATCCGGTAGAGCTCAAGAGCACCACAAAAGACGAGATTCCTACATAATGAGCGCGCTTTATGTCCAAACCCAGGGGGGACAGGGAATTAACGTTTCTTTCTATATCGGACAGGGATACGGTGGGTACGTCATGAGTATTATATTTTGCGATCGACTTTAAGAAGTGCTCAAGGTTGGCGTCGTTACTTGCCAGGTTCAGGTATCGGTCATCAATAACACTTTCATTTATCATTGGCAGTGGAAATATTTGTTTGCAAGGAAGTTCTTACACTTTGGGATTCAGTTAAGGCGGGTATGTAATTTACTCCATCGCTGGTCGAACACCCAGATGCAAGAGTTAGGGTGCCTTGCTTACTGATGGATAACTTGGAGTATTTTTGAGGGCAGTCGATAGTTAATTCGGTGACGCTACTGAGGTTAAAGCGCCACTTTTCAGGCGTTTCGCCCTTTATAAACATTGCAAATGGAGACTGAGCTAATCCTATCTGGAAGTTCTGCTTTATGAGTTTTGTTTTCCGGAGAAAAACGGCAATGTTACAGGAGCGGGAGTTTGGAGTTAGTATTGGGTAAGCCTGAGGACACAAGATCATGCTTTCAGTTCTACATTGCTGTGAGTAGTCGTAGGGTAAGAGTACAAAGTTGCTCTGTTCCGTTGAGACGGCCAGATAAGGCGAGTCAGGCTGTATGAGGACAGATTTATTCCCACCATCGGTGGTCGGGAAAGGTAGCGCTCGCAACACCTTGAAACTCATTCCCTTTTGCGTCAACGGCAGTATTATGAGTAATTTGATGTCGCCCATCCGCCGGATCACTCTCACGCTAGCAATGTCGTACATGATCGCGATTTTGTGGTCCAGATCGCGGGGGAGTGACCAATCGGGCAGCAGCGCTCCGGAAATACTTTTCAGGATACCCTGGAACTGGCTGGGAGGGAGTAGGGAAGGAATGAACTTCCCAGCCTCGGCGAGTCGCACTTTAGCCTTGACAAGGTCTATCTCATGTTGCAGTTCAGCGATGTGGCGAGTGAGGGCAATAAAAGCGGTATGGCTGTAGCTGAAGACTTTAAAAGCGTATTTTGTTGAAGCTATAGTCTCAGTATATGCTTTGATACTCTTTTCTATATATTTTTTTTGCATGAGTTCTAGGGCTTTCCCTGTCGAAGAAATCATGTCTTTTAAGTGTATTGGATGCGTTTGACAGAAATGTATATCGCGCATTTAGGGCATGCTCGGTGCGAATGGATAACCCTTCTATTTTCTTATCTAATGTTTTTATCTGATGGTCGGTCGCCGTGCCTGTAAAGTAATGCAGTCCGTAACCAACCACGTCAAACAATCCTCTGCCCTTACGAGTTGCTTCGGTGGCTCCAATTAACATTTCTAATTGCCTTTCCAAATTGTTTAAGTTGAACCGTACACTTTGTTAGATATAGCAAATCATATTAGAAAAGAGATGTTAGCAAAGTGAAAAAACATGCTCGCGTTTGGTTGTGCTGTTAATTTTAAATTAATCTCATGGAATTGGGTGTTCTGTCGTTTAACTATGTCCACTGCAGCTGTTAGCTGAGGTATGTGAAGGTCTATGTTCACTATCCATTCACTCACTATGAAGTACAATTGTCCTTTCGGGACGAAAAGCAGACCAGAGGTGTTTGCTCCACTCAACAGTCCTATTGTCACTAGACACACATTCTGTACGGTAAGGAGGTCCATGGTTTCTATAAGGAGTAAATTAAAGGTTAGATTAGAATATATAGTTAATGCGGTCGCAGAGCTCACATGGCGATCTCGCGATCTCCTCTATTTTGTTGGATTAATTGTCTTTTCCGTCTTTTATTGAGAATATGTCGCCTACGCTTATGCTCTTTCCGCGACGGGGGGTATTCCCTCCTTTTTTCAATTTCGGCTGGGGGACGAGGCGCTGAATCTTCCAATGTTAAATTTGAAACTGCAGTTTTGAACACAATGGGGAGGGGGGGCAAGTTGGAGTTTGTGAAGTATTCACCGGCTTCCACGACAGCGGTTGGTGGACTGCTTTGTCCGTCGAAGGGTGAGGAGGCAGGAGAGGAATCCCCTCCTCTCTCTTCGTTGGGCGGGATCTCCGGTGTTGAGAGACTGCGACCCGGCGTGGGTGGCGGTCCATCCGCCTGGGCTGGAGGCGAAAACGGTGGGGTTTCATCCACCAGGAGTAGTTTCTTCCCTGGGTTGGTGACGCTGGAGCTAGACCCTCTCCATCTCCTGCGGAATACATTGGCTGGCTGCGTTGCCCTTCCCCATGCTGTAGATACCGGAAGGCACTCCAATACTCATCACCGCCACCCAGGTGTTGTCGCACGGGAGAAGGGAAGCGACCCGGTGTGGGCGGTGGTCAATCGGCCTGGGCTGGAGGCGAAAGAGGTGGGCTTTCATGCCACTAGGAGTGGCCATCGGCCGCCGGAAGGCGGTCGTAGATTGGAGGTGTCTCGCCAAACAATTCTTTGATCTTCCTTGCTACCTTCTTTCTCCGTAGCAATTGTCTTACTGCTATTACTCGGGCCATACCTAATAGGCAGATACAAGGGAGGGAAGTAGGGTGAATTAAGAGCGTATCCTCCCGGGCAGGGGCCGCAAGTCATAAACTTTTCCTGACGATGAAGGATGATTTTGGAGATTTTGCCCTTGAAGAGGTTCGGTTGGTGAACCATTGGTGATTTTATCTGGCTGCGGAATGTGGACTTGATTATGGTTGGTCTGGGCGCCTTGCTCAGTCTCGAACTCGTCAATCACGCGTCCTGCTTGTGCGTAATTAGGTGGCGGTTCGGGCTCTGGTGGTTGTGGAAGCAAATTCCTGTGGTGCGCTGTCAGAATCCTCCCGTCCCAGATATTCTCAATGTCACAGGTCGCCTTACTTCTAACTTTGACTACCTTATAGGGGCCAACCCACTTCGAAGTAACCTTTTTTGACTACCTGGGCGTAAGTACCAAGTTGCGCAGCAACACGAGTTGCATGTTAAGAATAGGCGGCAACCGTAAGTTCCTATTGTATTTATAATGCTCATTGTTTATGTTACGCTGGTCCATTCTGCTGCCTAATCTCGTCGAGAGAACATCGTTCCGTGCTGGAGCTCTTCAGCCAGTCCACGAGGCCGCTGCCATCGACGCTGCAAAACCTTCTGGTGTTGGCCAGTCAAAACTTCCATCGAGTCTGCACGCTTGCGTCAACTCAGCCATAGCCATAGTTACACTTACACACACTTACACATAGGCGACTTGAGTCCTTCTCAGCCGTAGCTCCGGTGGGGGGAGGCTAACTTGTCCCTCCTTCTCACCCTCCGGAGGCGCTCGTGCTGTGTCCCCTTTAGGTCATCTCGTCCGGTTACCTCTGGAAGGGAGTTTACTCCCATTGCACTCCATTGGGACCCGGGCGGGTCCACTTCTTAGTGCTAGGGCGGGAAGGCGACTTGGCACGGACCTGCTGTGCCCGCTTTGCGGATCGGCAGGGGTGTCTTTGGCGTCCCCCTACTTTCCTCTCCCCTCCATTATGTCGGCTCAAGTCGCCTCACACACCACTACCAACACAAACCCAATCTTACTCTCCCCCAACCTTGATACATAGTACTACATAGTGCTTACTCATATTATTTTTCCTTTATCTAAACCCCCCCCCCCCTTCAAATTGGTCTCTTTGGGTGGAAAGTTTTGTTAGTCCCCCTTTCCCCCATTTTGAACTCAAATCTTTTGTCCGTTTTGCTCTAAGTCCAACGGTTAAGGAGATAGAGGCCATATTTCGTTTAAGACGTTGTCGGTGGCGCCATCTGTAGAGCCAAGCCACGTACTACGCAGTTAAACCAGTTTTTCCATTTTCCTAAGACGTTTCTGAAACGCAACCTACCCCCTCCATTAGGGTCCCAATCGGTAGCGGGGGCGTATGATCCACCCTCCCCCCCAATTCGGACTCAAATCTTTTCTCAGATTTGAGCTATCTCTTACCGTTCTCGAGTTACGGCCCTTTCCTTAAAAGACGTTGCGGGTGGCGACACGAGTGTCGGCCACCCGAACTACTCTCAAAGCCCCCCCGTTGAAATCTCCAGAGCGATCAACAGGTGGGTGCGCCCGTTGAAATCTCCGGTCTATATAGCGTATTATATGCTACAAAATCGCCCTTTAAACAACTTTTAAATTTTACCTTGGGCCCTCCCGGGCCGGAATCCACCAAAATGGATCCCAAAGCTACTACTCCGACTCCCGCTGACCAAAATACTCAGCTAAAGCTACGCCCTGACACTCCTTCGTCTTCTAACCAAAACTCTGCGCTCCAAACCATTCTTAATCTGTTTCCTGCCACCTCATCAACCGCTCAGACGGTATCCATCCCCATCTCCTCCAAAGCTTTGGCAGACCCCCGTTTACAATCCATCCTTTCCACTTATGGGGTGCAATTCCCAGCCTCCATACCTGCCGCCTCAACCACTCAAAGCTCTTCAAAGCGCACTGCCCCCGCCGATTCAGAATACACCACTGTGGTGTCCAAGCGGAAGGCAAAACCCTCTTTAAATGACGAAGTACGCCTCACCCCAACCGCTAACCGTTTCACTCCCCTGTCCACGCCCGAAAGCGAGACGGAAGCTGACCAAACCCCAGCCGTGATGGAGGATGAACCCTCCGAACCTCAGTCGCGGCTGATACTTCCCCCTATATACCTTAAAGATATCCGAAACTGGCAAGAGAAATACGACTCCCTTCGTTCGGCATGTGTCCTCCCTCCAGTGGCCACCCTAGTCCGTAATTAAATACGATTAAACTGCCAAACTGTTTCTGATTTCCGTGCAGCCACCTCCCTCCTTAGATCAAAAGGTTGGGAGCATTACACTTATCAACTCAAGTGTGATAAGAAACGCCACTTCGTTCTTCGGGGCCTCCCATCAAACACCCCAGTGGCGAGCATCGAAGAAGCTTTAGCGGATATCGGCTTTCCTACTGACCAAGTCGTCCAGCTAAAGACTACATGCCCTTCCCCCATTAAAGAGGCAGAGAGAAATGTGATCCGCTCAGAAAATCCCACTGCTGAACTTCCTCCTATCCCCCCAAAGGAACTGCCATTGTTTCAAGTTCGCCTACAAGATCCTTCGAGGCACGAAGATTTTATGCAAACGACCTCTCTTCTACATCTGGGTACGAGCGTCGAACCCTACCGGCAACCTGTAGGCCCCCCCAGTGCATGTCATGCCAGCGCTACGGCCACACGCATAAAACATGTGGCCTAAATCCCCGCTGCGTAAAGTGTGCTGGCAACCACCACTATCGCGAATGCACAAAATCAAGAAACGAGCCTGCAAAATGTATAAACTGCGGTGGAGCACATACTGCAAATTACAGGGGCTGTATCGTCCATAGAGAACTCATGCTAAAAATACGCGCCAAAAGAGAGGGCTTAGTCTCTGGCAACAGGGTGACTGCACCCACAGCTCCAACCATCTCCGAGGCTGCTTTCCCCCCATAGAAAACGCTTGGCAATCCCGTTCCAACCCCCTTACTGGTATCTCCCGTGCTCAGGCCGTCGCCAACCCTCCCCCTGCCTCCAATCCCCTCCCCATCCAACCAAACGCTAACCTTGACTCTAACCTTTCTCCAGAATC
Source organism: Hetaerina americana (assembly GCF_022747635.1). Taxonomy (NCBI): domain Eukaryota; kingdom Metazoa; phylum Arthropoda; class Insecta; order Odonata; family Calopterygidae; genus Hetaerina; species Hetaerina americana. Next base: position 83,320 of record NW_027286906.1, read on the forward strand.
CTCATCCCAATCTACCCTGAAGTCCTCCCTACTCTCTATCGTTGCTAAAATCCTTACGGTAGATGACAATGCCTCCCTAATGTCAATCCTAAAAACGGACCTAATCCCGTGCCTCCTTAAACTCCTGAATGGCCTGTAAACCCGTCTACTCTCCTCACCACCTAAGCTTCCTCCAGTGGAACTGTAACAGCATCAGGTCAAAATCACTCGAGCTACAGCACCTCACGGCCGTCTACTCCTCGGATATTATACTTCTTCAAGAAACAAAGCTGTCTGTCAACCAAACCTTCTATATCCCCAACTACAGAGTCTTCCGCAGAGACAGGCCTGATTCCAAGGCTGGAGGCAGAGTAGCAATCCTCATCAAGAAAACCATTCCTTGCTGCCAACTATCACCACCTGCTACTAACAAGCTTGAACTTGTCGGTATTACAATAAAGACCAGGGAAGGGAATTTAAACATATGGTCAGTTTACTTCCCGCCCAGCACCAGCAAATATCCCCACGAGGACCTAAATGCAATCAAATGTATCCTCATCCCAAGGGCTCTGCTAGGTGGCGACTTCAATGCCAAGCATATGGCCTGGGGTTGCAAATGCAAATCTACTCGCGGCAACTCTTTGCGCCGTCTCCAAATCTCGGAAAATTTTGCCATACTGGCTTCTCCATCCCCAACGCATTTCACCCCTAACCCCGTAGACTCTGACATCCTTGACCTCGTCCTTACCTCCCTTTCTCCCAATTTTCACCTTAAAAATGTAAACAATGCTGCCTCCGATCACTGTCCACTAACCTACACTGTTTCCCTGAATCCGACGATCCCCAACTCACAAACCATAAAAGTCAACTGGAAACGGTTTCATTCGACCTGCTGCGTTACGCCTCTGGAACGCCCGATCCTCAACAAAAAAGAAGACATTGACTCAGCCATCAAACAGTTTACCTTGACCCTCACGTCGATAGCAAATTCTTCCCAACTCCGCCAAGATCCGGCAACTCTAGCTGGTCAAACTCTGCCGGCTGAGATTTTGAACCTCATGCGGAAGAGAAACAACGCAAGACAGCTATGGCTGCGTACCCACCACCCCATTGATGGCCGCAGATACAGGGCTCTTCGCAACCTTGTCACCTCCTCCCTCAGAAAGGAAAAACAATCCCTCTGGGACAGAAAGATCAGTTCCCTGTCTCATGAGGATAACTCAGTATGGCCACTCGCCCGATCACTCCGAAAAAGATCTACACCCCCAGCTCCTCTCCTTCATAACGGGTCATTATCATACTCCGACCAGGAAAAGTGTGAAATCTTCGCCGACATCTTGGAATCGGTCTTTTGCAACCCAAATCCATCCCATCTTGACTCCCCCGCTAACCAAACTTTCGACTCTATCGCATTTACTCCCCCTCCTGCTATCCCAGCGGCTACAATGACCGACTTAAAGGCCATCATTAATAACTGCAAAGCCAAATCCGCTCCCGGCCCTGACCGCATCTCATACAACCACCCCAAAAACCTCCCCATACACTTCCTTAAACACCTTCTGTCCATCCTGAACTCATGCCTCTCACTCTGCTATTTGCCTGCCGCCTGGAAGTGTGCAAAAGTCATACTCATACCCAAACCCGGAAAAGATCCTAAGGACCCTGGTAATCACAGACCCATCAGCCTTCTCCCCTGCATGGGTAAGGTCCTGGAGCGCGTCATTCACTACCGCCTTGATGAGGAATTCACTGCACTAAATATCCTACGGCCGGAACAAACGGGCTTCAGAAGAAAAACAGCAACCACCCACCAAATCCTCCGACTTGTCGAGCATATTACTTTTGGATTCAACATTAGAAAACACACCCAGGTCGCCTTTCTAGACATCAAACGGGCCTTTGACCGTGTCTGGAAAGAAGGACTCGTCTACAAACACTCCCAGACTGATATCTCTTTCTCTCTTGTTAAAATTATAGCATCATTCCTCTCAAACAGAACTTTCTTTGTCTCCATAAACTCTCACAACTCAAACCCGAGAAAAATCCTTGATGGCGTCCCTCAAGGTGCTGTTTTATCCCCAACCCTTTTCAATCTTTATATAAATGATCCCCCCTCCCATCCTAAAACCCAAGTGTACCTGTACGCCGACGACACCACCATTGCATCTCAGTCTTTCTGTCCCGACACTGCAGCAGACAACGTCCAGGAATACCTGGACTTAGTAGAAGAATGGATGGACTCTTGGAAACTGAGTGTCCATCCAGACAAATGCGAACATGTCAACTTTGCAAGAAAGTGGAAGAAACCCTGCTCTACGGCCCTTTTTTATGGTAACTCCCGCATCCCCCTTAAAAATTCAGCAAAATTCCTGGGAGTCATACTGGGCAGGAAACTTACCTGGCAGGAGCATACTAAGTACGTGCTCAACAAGGCAAACGCGGCGCGTGCTTCCCTGTTCCCCCTTCTAAATCACAGAAGTCCCCTTAAACTAAGTACCAAATTGATCCTCCACAAATCCATGATTCGCCCCATCCTGACATATGGCTACCCAGCCTGGGGAGCCATATCCGACACAAACATAAAGAAAATTTGCACTTTTCAAAATAAAGCTATCCGTCATATAGCTAAAGCCCCCTGGTTCTTTCGCAATGATTCCCTCCACAAAGATCTGCAGCTACCACCCATCAGTACCTACCTCCAATCCATTGCTTCGTCCTTTTCGAAATCACTGCCCATCACCCAAAACCCCTTATTAGAATACCTATGGTCCTACGATAACAATCCACACTTCAAGCATAAACGTCCTAAACTTACCGCAATGCCCAACATAAATTAAGCATCTTTTCTCCGTAACCACGCCCTAAAATACCCATATCATACCACCGTTTATCAGCATCAGCTGGAAATCGGGACAAGATGCGCAAGGCGCAGTACTATATCCGTTCGTTTCGGTTCACTTACGCTGGTTATTCTCTGCCGCTTGCGCGCGAGCGATTTGGAGCCGGCGTTGCAAAACGTGATCGTACGGGGGTACCTCCGTGTAACACGGTAGGAGGGGTCGTAAGACATCATCCCAAGGCATATCCAATTCCCTCCCATATAAAAGGTAAGCAGGAGTTTGCTCTGTGATTCGATGTTTGCTATTTCTGTACACAAATAATGCAAAATTTAGTTGAACGTTCCAATCCGAGTGGTCTTGGTTGACATAGTGAGAAATAACGGCGGCAAAAGATTGGTGCGCCCTCTCCAGCCTACCATTGGAAGCGGGATTGTAAGGGGAGGTAAAAATTGTCTTTACTTTCAATAGATCACAAATTCGCCTCATAAGCTGTGATGTGAAATTGGCACCTCTGTCAGTGAGAAGGGTGGCTGGCACCCCATGACGGCAAATGATCTGCTCTACGAAGGCTCAAGCTACAGTTTCTGCGGATTGATCGATGATAGGTATGGCCTCCGGATATCTCGTAAGATAATCTTGACATGATAGTATGTAGCGATTGCCTATATTGGATACTTTTAATGGACCAATTATATCCAAAGCAATTTTCTCGAACGGATATGACGCTTCGGTGACAGGTTGAATAGGTATTCTTTCCTTTCTTCCCTTTCGTTTCTTGCAGCTTACGCAATTACTAACGTAATTTCGAGTGTCGGCGTACAGCCCGGGCCAATTTAAATGTCTTTGCACAATATTTAATGTTTTGTCTATTCCTGGATGTCCTGCTAGGGGGCTGTCATGGCATCTTTGTAATATGTAATCTCTCATGCTTACGAGTGCACAGATGGTGTATAGTGGATCGGGGGTCTTAACGTGGATTTTATAGAGTACTCCATGCTCGTCTAAGAGATAGTTGGGGTTTCGTTCTTCCGCTAGCGTACGCAGTGGTCGAAGTTCCGGACAAATTGACTGTTCTTGCGCAATCTTGGTTTTATCACAAACTGGCTCGTATTCCGTGTTTTTCCATATTCTCATCATGCCGTAATATGTCGTCGAGATGGAACAAAACTCTTCGATTGATCATTCCATCTAGTACGGTTGTCATAAGACGCATGAATGTGGAAGGCGCGTTCGAAAGGCCGAATGCCATCCTGTTGCACTCGTAGTGCCCGTCTGGAGTGCTAAAAGCGGTTTGTGCCCTGTTTTTTCCGTCTACTTCAACTTGCCAGTAACCTTGAGATAAATCTAGGCAACTGAAATATTTTGTCCCTCCTAACTGATCGAATATTTCGTCCATATTTGGCAGTGGAAATACTTCCTTTCTAGTGACGGCGTTCAGAGCGCGATAGTCAAAGCAAGGCCTATACTTGACAGGTTCGCCTGGAACATGCTTTTTCTTTACTAGAATCAGAAGAGCAGACCATGGACTGGTAGATGGAGATATGACTCCCAGATCAAGCATATCCCCGATGGCCTCCTTTAGAGCTTCTCTTTGAGAATGAGGGACGCGATATGGAGCCTTTTTAATGGGTTTGGAATCTCCCACATCTATGGTATGCTGTACCAGGTTGGTGCATCCCAATTTAATATCCCCGTGGATAAAAATATCTGCATACTCTAGTAAAAGTTGCTTTAAAGAGTCAGTCGCTTCATTTGGAGTATCAGAAAACGAGAATAGTGACAGTAACTCAGCGGTGGAGTGGTGCTCGGGCCACATTTCTGGGGTTTCTGTTTCAATCGAATTTACAGCTAGTAATTCATGACTTTCTGAAAAAATGTTGAAACTGTATAAGGACCCTTTTCTTAACATCTTTGGTTCGGGCCGTGTGTTACACAACAACAAAGGTATTACACCATCGGGGGAGACGGTTGCTAGAACTGGAAGTATTAATACATCTCAGTCCCTTCCCTGAATAATGATATCCTCGCCATAATAATCCTGAATCTTGGTACTCGTCAACATAACCGAGCGTGGAGGAATTTTAATTGTATCAACAAATGTAGCTTCATGCGACGCTTTCTCTTGCGTACAGGTTACTCGTCCTTCTGTCCCGCAATTACTTTCTGCATGGACTACGGATGGATTGCTATCAACAACTTACGTTTTACATTCGCCTTTCTGCCCAACAGTTAGATTTGCTCAAATAAAAATTTCTCGCGTACAGGTTACTCGTCCTTCTGTCCCGCTAGAGTGAGTGGCCTCAACCAAGACATCTTCAGTATCCCCAAAAATGTTCCAAGCAAACCGGTGCTTGTGACTTCGATTCCTGACGGCACTAATATATCATCACTCAACTCTTCCCAATTAATATTAACCAAATCATCAACAGCCACGAGTCCATCATTCACTTTATCCTTTGAGTTTCTGCTGGCGTTATCCTCTTTACAAGATTCATTACTCTGTGTTTTAGGCACTGCTTGGATATCATCACATGAAATTATGTCCTCTAAAAATACAGCGGAAATTTTCTGTTTTGAGTAACCTGATTTTAACATGGTTTCGTGACCTTCTGTTATTTTCATTTTACCTTCTCCGCTCGAAATGCTACTTACGTATTTTACCATGAAGTCTAGTCCGAGGATACCGTCATACGGTACTTTCCCTAGATTTGCAATCAATGTATCGTGAGGGTAAACTTCTCCATCGATAATGAAAGGTATATTGCATTGCCCTACTGCGGCGAGCGCAAGGCCGGAGGCTCTTCTCACAGGGGAGGAATAGTCGTCAATTTTTAGGTTTCCAAAAGGGAAACTTGTACTCTGCATAATACTCACAGCGGCACCGGTATCCACTAATAAGGAATACACTCTACCTAGTACTGTAACCGAGACCGTCAAGCAGACTTCTGGTGCTACTACGAGCACTAATTCGTCCCCGACCTTCCGGCCGGGGTGGCCGCGTTTCCCTGATCTCGCTTTTGGGTGGGGGTGGGACAATCTATCGGGCGATGGCCCGCTTGCTTGGACACGCCGCAAATCATCAGAGGGCAATCTTTACTGACATGGCTCCCTTCCCCACAGTTATAACATGCGCGGGGTTTTGTACGGCAATAGCGCGCGATGTGTCCCACCTTTTTACAGTAATTACAAGTCCGAGGCGCATTAGTTACGTTCCCTCCACCCACCGGCAGTGTAGACTGTGGAGGCTTCGTGTGTACATTTGTCTGGATTGCGTACACTTGATCCGAAAGACTAGGGCTCACAGTGGGGTTTAAGATTGGCTCGAGATGGGGTTGAACATGGCTCGTTGTGAAATATCGTGTCGGGTCACTGTACGGAAAGGTTGTCGGTCTTCACGTTAGGACTACGCACGGGCATACCAAAGTCATGGTTCTGCAAGAAGTTTACTTCCCTAACGCCTGAGTAATTACGAACATTGAATTCCTCTGGGTTAGCAAATTCCTCAGCCTCTTGCATGGTTCTTGGATTGCGCACTAGCACGAATCGCCCAATTTTTCCCTAAGCCCGACCAAGAACTGTGAGAGGAGGCGGTTCTCGAGCATAATTCCTGTCGCTTGTGAGTCTGGGTCTAGGAAAGCATCTCTTAGTTTTCGTCCCAATTCCCTGAGACGGGAAGAATACTCCTTCACGCTTTCCAAGGGGCGTTGCAAACAGCTTGTGAACATTCTTTCAACAGAGACCAGTGAAATTTTGGAATGAAACGCTTTTTCATTAGTTAAGAAAAAAGTTCATAAGACTCAATAACGTGAGGATTTGACTTAATGAATTCGGCAGCGGTACCGCTCAGACGCAGCCGTGCTACGCTTAAGGTCTGATTCTCACTCCACCCGCTAGGATGACTCACTAACTTAAAATTATTCCTCGATGCTTACGTCCCCATCACCGTTAAAACTCGGAATTAAATAAAGGCGATGTCCTGAAAATGTTTGTTGCATAGTTGGATGGGAAACAGGGTCGCTTTCTATCATATTAACAGCGGTAGGAAAATCGATTACGTTCGTATTGTTTGGTGATAAATCAAGCTCCCTAGGCAGAGATTCGCCAAAGCGCCCATACGTGCCCTTGCCACCGAAACCCATTATGATTTAAAGACAATACGGCTAGGACAAAATTGATTCGCCATATGTTAGTAATACTATATAACTGATTCTCGTTAATAAAAAAATGGGGTTAGTTTCCTTGTGGCATTACGCGTAACTACTTCTTACATCGAAATTCAATCATACGAATGAAGCATGATGGACGGAAGGCAAGTTGCATTTAAATAAGACCCTCCAAGACTCCGCAACCCCACACCTGACACCAATATGTCGCGTGGACATAGTAGGGTTGGGTTCGTGGAATCAAAGAAGGGCTTTCTTTGCTATACATTTATTGGACTTACTACACAAGGAGTCCGGCCCGGAAGGAAAGAGGAAGCGTAGAGACAACAGCGGAGAAAGCAAGGTTGACTTCTAAGGGGCTCACAGTTTGATTTCAAAGCCGGGGTGATGTCGCGGGGACATGATTCTAGTTCTGATGTTTCGGAAAAGCCAAGTAGATGGCAGTCTCAATACAAAATGTCGCGGGGATCTGATGCTCGGACATCTAGAAGGACTCATGCGAGCTAGTGTCCTTTTCGCCGAATCCGCGATAGCAAATTTGGTGAACAGTGGCTGGACACAGTCACCCACTACCGAGGTTAACCTGCTGTCTCTCCTTCCGCTAATGATACGGAGTTTGGCGCCCGGCCTTTTACCCGGGAATTCATATAAACCCCGAGCGCCCCAACATGATTGCCAGAATCAAGGAGACATCAGACGAGAGCCTACTACTTTCTTCGGATGTCATCTAGCAACTCTGCTTTTCCGGTGGTCCAGGTGAGGAGGAAGACACACCGTTGTGCCAACTCCTTCGGAGACTTCATGTCCACGAAGGGAATTACACAGCGTGGGAATAATCGTCCGCAAGGCAAAGAATCTCCAGCTGTTTTGCCGGGGGTATCTAAGCCTTCGGCAAATTCATCATCAGGTTTTGAAGCCTTGGCTCTCAGCCCGTCGCAGTGCTTGGAGGAGACGAAGGCCCGAAGCGGGACAACGGAGGCAACAGCAGACCTCGGCCCTTTACAGGGCCAGGTGGTGAAGGACACCGCAGGCGGCGTCAAGCGAAAGAAGGCATCTGGAAGGAACCAGAAGCCAGAAGATTCCGCGGTTACGCGGATGCCGAATCTTCAAGGAGACGATAGGGCGGAGCGTGCGCTGAGCGCAGAGGAGGGGGAAGGCGACGACGGATTTACCTTGGTTTCTTCCTAGAGGAAGAAAAGGAAACCGCTTCTGACGAACGACGCAGCCGTCCCGGAAGCCACACCTCTACCGGCATCGGCACCTAAGACGCTGCGACCACCGCCTATCGTCGTCTATGGGGTCACCGACGTCCAGGGACTGATTGACCAGCTGTCGGGCGACATAGGTGTTGCTTTCGGCTTGGAAGTTCGAAGAGCTTTAATCCGGATCATCACCTCCAACAGAGAGGGGCATGAAAAGGCACTCTCCTTGCTGCAGAGTAAGAAAATCCAACACCACTCGCAGCCCATTGAAAGGGTGCCAGGGATGAAGCTGTTCATCAAGGGTATTTCTCAATGGATAGCAGTCGAAAAGGTATCCGAGGAACTCAGATCCCTCGGATACGAAATTCGTAGCGTACGTCGCCTTACGGTCACGGAGGACGGAAAACCGGTCCCCATAGATCGCCACGTAGCGAACGTGGTAAAGACTCCATCGGCCATCGCCCCCGGGGACATCCGCCAGCTCTGCCACCGCTACGTCACTGTGGAGCGTTACCGTGGAGACAGAGGTCCACTCCAGTGCAGCAACTGCATGCGGTTTGGACACATCGGCATAGCTTGCTGGTGTGCAAAACGCTGCATGCGCTGTGCTGGAGCACACGCAGTCAAGGAATGCTCCCAAGGAAAAAAAGATGATGCCATCTGTGCGAACTGCGGAGGACCTCATGCGGCCGTCGCTCGCCGGTGTCCCGCCTTTCAGGAGGCTGAGTGGCGACAACACGCCAACGCACGCAAGCCAGCACCAGGGAAGCAGGCGCCCAAGAAACCGGCAGCGGAACCGGGAATAAAACTATTCCGACAAGTCGATCACGCTACAACCTACGGAGCAATCCTGAAGGGCCCTTCTCAGGACAAGGTTCAGGCTCTCTCCGGAGAAGAGCGGAACATGGAAGTGGATATCACAAATCCACCCAGGGATGCTGAGGTGGTCCGAGAACCACCACCAGCGCCAGACGTAGGAGAGGCCAACAAGGGGAACTTGTCACCCCCCGAGAGCCTCCCTCCGAAGGAAGCGACCCTTCCTATTTTTCCGAAGGGAAGAAGAAGAAAAAAAAGCAGAAGAAGAAATCCCCGAACACCACCGGGGAAGAAGGAAAAGCCATTACGAAGCCAACCCAGAGGGCGCTTGGGAACACCTTCCGAACGGAAAGTGAAGAAGGCGAAAAACAAAGCCAGAAACAGGAAAAACGGAGAGAGGGGACAACAACTGATAAGTCTCCAGTTTCCGCAGAGTCCTCGCTGACACCAGACAGAGAGGACCAGGAATTATGGCAGACCATTGCCGTTATTGCATGCACCTTGAAGAAACTCGTCACCTCGACGCAGGGCAAACTTCTCCTCTCACTCCTGGAAGAGCTGGTGCGCAGCAGGATCGGAAATTCAACCAACCATGGCTGAACGACCCGTCCTTCTTGCGCAATGGAAAGCCAACGGAATTCTTCGCCGACGCGAGAAATTACGGGCGTTCCTCCAGGAGAAGGGAGCCATAGTCGCCGCTGTCAATGAGACGCACCTTCGGCCAACGGACGCCTGGAGGTTACCTGGCTGGACCATCTATAGGGCGGATAGGGATCCCAGGCGACAACGACTTAGAACATCAGGAGGTGCGGACATCCTCGTCCACAGGGCGGCGGTTAGAGGCCTCATTGCGCGGCGAAACAACGTGCGGCGCCAATGGCAGAAATATCGTACAGCGGATGTGAGAAGGCAGCTCTCAGAGCTCAACGTTGCGGTACAGGATGCCCTCCGGGAGGTCCGATCGGACCACTGGGAGGCGCACCTGCGGGAGGAGCTCCTTTCGGAAGACGGCAACGAGGACCTGCCGTCGGTGTGGAAGATATGCCGGAGGCTGCGGGCCCCTCAAAGACTGGACCCGATTATTACCGACGGAGACAGGGAGGCACGATCTCCCATGGAGAAGGCCGAACTGCTCGCTGATCACTTGGTCTGCAGCTTTTCACCCAATCCTGGGAATTCCGCTTCTGACGAGATTGGAGAAGAAATCGAGGCGTTTGAAAGAGCCGGAGAAACCGATCTGAAAGACGCCTCGGAAATTCCGAGATTCGACGAGAAGGACGTCAAAGAGGCAATACGTCGCCTCCGCACGAGGAAGGCCCCCGGCCGCGACAACATTCCCAATGTGGTCATTTGGGAGCTTCCAAAGGCGGCGGTGAGGTCCCTGACAAAGCTCCTAAATGACTGTGTCAGGATTTTCTACTTCCCGACCACTTGGAGAAGAGCGACAATCGTCTGCCTGCCGAAGTCGCAGAAATTGGAGGTGGGTCCTGGAGAATTCCGGCCTATCTCTTTGCTCGACGGCTTCGGTAAGATATTCGAGCGACTGCTGCAACGGCCGCTGACTGATTTCGTCCGGGAGAATGACATCCTCCCGGAGGAGCAGTTTGGTTTCCGTGCGCAGCATTCCACAGTCCATCGGCTGGTGCGAGCGGCGGATTTCATCACGGACAGCTTCAACAGGAATAGGGCGGTTGCTGGGGCCTTCTTCGACGTCAGTAAGGCGTTCGATCCGGCTTTCTTGTTGAAGATGAGACGACTCAATTTCTCACCTTGGATTGTTCGGATGGTTCACTCCTATTTAAGAGACAAGACAGTCACCGTGCAATGGCTCGGGGCGAATTCAATGGTGCGTCGGATCTCCGCCGGCGTGCCCCAGGGATCAGTCCTCGGACCACTGCTCTTCAATATCTACTCCCACGACATTTCAACTCCACGTGGGAACTTCGAGATCCTGTCTCTCTATGCCGACGATACGGCCCTACTGTGCTGCTCCTGGCAGAAGGTTACCGCGGTGCGAAGACTGAAGAGCGCTGTGGCGGATCTCCTAGAATGGTACTGCCGATGGCGATTTGCTGTTAACGCAAAGAAGACGAAGGCGATCATCTTCCATCCGGGAAATGGACGGTTGACATGAGTGAACCTAACTGTGAATGGAGTCGCCCTACCGTGGGAATCCGAAGTTACCTACCTCGGAGTGCTGATGGACCGGAAACTCCTTTGGAACGACCAAGCGCTTCGTGTACGTAGAAAGGCGTTCGCGGCGCTTAATCGGCTCCTGCGGATTATCCGCCCGCCGGTCCTGAGTATGGACACGAAGCGTAGACTGTACCAAGCGTGCGTGCTTCCTGTCATCACGTACGCTACTCCGGTATGGTCAGGAGTGTCGCGAACGAGTCTCGCTCAAATTCAGGTGGTGCAGAATTCTGCTCTTAGTGACATCATGGCACGCGGTCATTACGCCCGCGTTTCCGAGATGCACGAGGACGGAAAGCTGGAAACCCTGGACATCCTTCTGCCTAGAATATCTGGAAAATTCTTCATAAAAGCGGCAGAAGCGGAAGTAAAAGTAATTCTCCGGGTTGGCGACATAAGGGTCTGGCCATGGGACCGCTACAAGCGCCCCATAGCATCCCAAGACGAGCAAGATACCCTTCCGGCAAAGAAGAAGCCAAGGCTGCTCTGAGCGGGAATAAATCAAACGACTGAAAACGCAGAAAAATTCTTCCCGCCTTAGTAGGCTTGGTGGCTGGAAAGGGGCAGTGTAAGGGCTACGCAAGAGCCCTTGTAAAAAACTACTCTATAAGCAAAGCAGAGCAGTGACTGAAGACGCTAAAGGTTGTGGAAATCTCTTACGGAAGCCGAACCTGCTGTTGTCTCTACGCTTCCTCACTCCTTTTGGGCCGGACTCCTTGTGTAGTAAGTCCAATAAAATTATTGCAATGAAAGCCCCTCTTTGATTCCACGAACCCAACCCTACTATGTCCACGCGACAAATGGAGTAAAGTCCTTGAGAAGTAATTTCCGGGAATATGTGGAATGGGCAAAGTGACAGGCAAGAGACACTGTTCAACGCTTCTGAATCCAACGAGGATGCATTATGGTTTTTTAAAATGCAATCGAGGGAGTCGGCAGAGGTATTTGCTTTGTTGCTGTCATCGTATAGTGCTCTCCCATTATGTGGTATTGGCGGGGTGGGTACCTTTTTCCTTTGCAGACAGTGGGCTTGGGTCCATACCGAATTGTCGTTATGTGAGAGTGAACTTATCTTTTCTTGCCAAGTTTTTTCCCAATGTGTTCTAGTTTTGGATGTTACAAAGTTTTGAAGTGCACAGAAGCCGATTTTATCTTGGCGGAGATGAGTGCATTGCCAGAGGGCTCTGGTCTTGTTTCTAAGTGAAATAAGGCGCAAAATATCTGGAGGTAGGGTGGCACCAGCGATATAGGCCGGAGAAGGAGGGTAGCAAGGGCGATGAATGATTATGGTTAAGGTTCTTGTAAAATCTTGAGCCGCTTTCCCCATGCTGTCTGGAGTGCTAGCAGGAGATGGGACAAGGTTAATGGCCAAGCAGTTTTCTTTAAAAAGTTTCCAGTTAACTCTTGTAGTTAGTTCTGGTTGTATGAAGGAGAATAGGAAAGCAGTAAAATATGGGGCAGTGGTCAGAGGCTGAAATATCTAGGTTAAGGATTTGGAATGCGATATCTGCAAATAATAGAACTACATCCAGGATATCGGAGGAGTGGGGGTGATAATGGAAGTGGGTAGGGAAAGGCGGTGAGTGAATTGCGATATTTTTGGTAAATAGGAGCTTATGAAGGTCTTGCCTTCGTGTTGTAGTGGTTTTTCAAGCTTTTGTTTTTTGTTTTTTATGCAATTTATGTTCCATTGTTAGGTATTAAGGAAGTGGTTGTTTATTTGTGAATTAGGCACCATTTAAAGGTTGAAGAAGGGCTGGTATAAGGTCATTTGTGAAGATGCTAATAAGGGTATTACTGTCAGTAGGTGAGTGAAGTTTCGTAATTATGCTCAATAGAGCAGTTCTTATATTTGCGGTTGATGATTGGTCATTGATTGAGGGAGACTGTTTTCCAGAGGTTGGCGGAGGGTGTTGATCGGAGGTTGGGGGAGAGTTAAGAGACGATTAAGGGGTTCACAGCCAAACTGTCAGCTATCAAGAGGGCCCTAAAAGACATAAGAGAATGTAATGGCTCTTCTCTTATCTGTTCGCACTTATTGATTTCCCTATAATCCATATCAGTCTTGTCATCAATGCACCTGATGGTTCAGGAGATCTACGAGGGGTCATCCGGAAAGTAGTACCCGTTCGTGCCGCATGAAGTGCTGACGACGCGAGTAGCCGCTGAGCGAGGTCAGATAGCTTCAGTGGCTTGTCTGCCTTCTCTGAGCCAAGTTGCGTGACGCTAGCATTGCCTGTGTTGTTTCTGTGATTGTTTACAATGTTTAAAAAAATTGAGAACGCCGCCAGTTGTGAAGTGAGGGCAGTGATTAAATTCCTCAATGCAAGAAACGTTCGCCCATGTGATATTCATCGTCAATTAAAGGAGGTGTATGGAGACAATGTAATGGACGAGTCGTCTGTTCGGCGGTGGTGTCGCAATTTCAACATGGGGAGGCGGAACACACGCGTTCGGAGAGACCGTCTGTCATTACAGACCAACTGGTGAGCTCAGTTGACGAATTCGTGAGGAACGATTTGCGCGTCACAATTGATGACATCTGTGAGCATTTTCCCAATGTTTCTCGAAATATTGTTCATGAAATTGTTAAACACCATCTGCATTATGCAAAAATTTGTGCAAGATGGGTCCCTCGCGTATCTCAATGAGCTGGCGGCGAAGGACTATGCAGCAGGAATACAGAAACTTGTCACACGTTATGACAAATGCCTTAATTTGCTTGGACATTATGTTGAGAAGTAGTTTAAAGTATCCTCTTTCAAATAAAATTTTTTATGTTTGTTAATATTTACTTTTGTGTCTTTATTTCACGAACGGGTACTACTTTCCGGATGACCCGCGTATTATACCCTGTGGTCCCTTCAGATAAAGGGGTAGTAGGTATCCTCTATATGGACTGCTGGTCATGTGGGAATACCAGGCATTGAAAAAGCTGGCAAAGCAGCAAAGGAAGCCCTGGTCAATCTCAAAACAGACTCAGCTTTGCTTCCTGTGGTGGACGTCGGAGCTGCCTTGCGGAATTTGGTTCTGAACCATTGGAAGGAAGCTTGGTGATTCTTGCAAAACGAGGAAGTTAAGGCCATAAATTTGGTTGTTTTGACAGGGCCCTCTTCCATCTGGAACATTCAGCGGGAAGAGGTCAGGATCACGCGCCTGAGAATAGGGCACTTAGCCCTCACGCACTCTTCATGGAGACAAAAGTGCAACCTTGCTGCAATGTTTGTAACTTGCACCTGATTGTGACTCAGAAATAAATTATAAAAGTCCAGATACCTTTTTTAAAATATGAGATAATTTAAGCAATAGTTTAGGAGAGGACCCCAACTTTTGAGGTAAGGTTTCCGAGTTTTTAAAGGAAACTGACCTGAACGGACAACTTGAGTTTCCGTTTCTTTTTTTTTTAAATATTTTTGTTTTTACTATTTATATGTTTTTTATGCATTGACGTATTTATCAAAATTGGATTGAGGTTTTAAATGTTTTAAAAAGTGGTGCAAAAACAACCACAGTGGTTGATGCATCCAAAAACCCCAACTATTAATACGGGTTGGTTTCTTTGGGTAAGACCATTGCCTTCAGCTGAGAGATCTCAATGAAAATGTTGGGTAATACGGAAGAGAGGGTTGATCCCATGGCTGCACTTTCATGATGTTTAATGTACTTATCATTCTAAAGGAAATATGAGTTCCTGAGGCAAAATTTGCGAGGTCCAGGTTAATCCCTAGCTAAACCCTGTGAGGTGAGGATTTTGATGAGTAGCATGTAGTCATCAATGGGCGTATTTGTGAACAAGGAGATTACATCAAAGGTCACCAGCATGTTGACTTCTTGGACTTCAGCATTCCGAATAATGTGAATGAAATCCATGGAAGTTTTAGCAAAAAAGTCAGTTTTTCTGGCGAAGAGTTGAAGAGCATGCGCAACAAATTGCGGTAGCTTGTGGGTTGGTGCATCGATGTTGCTGACGATGGGTCGTCAGCAAGATCGATGCGTCATCACCTTAACTGCCATCAAAGCACGCCGAAATTTGGAAACTAAGAAGAAAAAGAACCACAATGAAACTACAAGATATTATCTTGCATTGCTGAGAAGATAGCCCAGGCGTGTACACTAATAGACAATGGTTCGCATTCTTAAATATAATTACATATTTTATGTATTTTATACACTCCTTCCCATGTATGGTTAATTTATTCATTCATTTATTTATTATATTACCAACACGAAGCCCGGATACATCATTAAATGACTTTCTTGCTTGCAAGAAAGAAAAACATCTTCAATTGCCATTATATATTTGTGGAGAAAGGAAAGTCAAACATTTGTATGTCTCCGCACATGTCCAATAATTTGATTTTCCTTTTCAGTATTTGATCTTTATACCTAATAAACGAAAATATAGTATCCATAGAGCATACTTTATTTCTATTTAAAATTAGATCTTATTCTCAATCTAATTCGAAACCTTATATTCTTCACTTGTTTGTAACTATTGCCACGGCAACAGTGTCACCAAATGAACAAATCAAAACAAACATTATTGCGCACTTCAGAAACAGCATCCTTTACACACTCACAGACCATAGGCTTTCCTTTCCAACTGAATGTCATGGAGCAAATTCTTAACGGTATGGCTTCTCATTTGCGTAAACAAGGATATACTGTTTCAGGTTGCTAATCTTAGTGAATGTATTTTGGAAAGAATGGACGGGTGAGATCTTTTGTGAGATATATGCCTTTTAAATTTGGAGAACACCTAATTACATACACAACAATTATACTTGCTGCTGAGATAGCCATGTTTTAATTGCTTTGGGCTCTGCTTGAATTGACTGCAGTATCAATCTCTGTAGAACATATATTTGTAAATGTTCCTTTTTGAAGTAGTTAAGATCGTATGTTTTTGGTAGAATTGAACGGGAGTCAAGTGTCAAACGACCGCTATAAATATCGTCAATAATGTTTAGAAAATAGTATTATTTCACATGCGCAATGATCAAACGATACATTGAGTCCAAATCATTCAAAATGGATTGTTAAAATACAATGGTTATAAATAGGGAGATTCGATATTTAAGTATTTAAATTAAAATTTACGAAAAATTAGATTTTTTTGTGTTCTGTAGTGAGGTACCATTTTATTTAATATGCTGAATCAATTCGCAAATACACCTATTAACGCCACAAATCCCTTGCTGTTGTGAAATACTCCTTTTTAACTATGGTGATTGTGACCTGAAATCATTTCTTCTTCTACATTCTGTTCGTTTGGCATTGCTTTTTTTCCTGAAAATGCCATTATTTAAGGATACAAGTGTGACCTTTATATTTCAAATGCATTTAATGTACTAACTTTCACAGCAAACCGATAATGGTTGATTATATGCAGTTTAATTGAGTATACTATGCATTTAGACGGGCTTTATTTTTATACAAATTCAGAATAAATGGAAACAAAATTTAATTAAATATTGGAGCAATGTAAGACAATAAGAAGTCTCCTTGAGATTGAATGTTTTTGTACAATAATATAAAAATGTTTAACATCACCAATATAATGGCACGCTCATTTAAACTGTTAAATTCTCATTAAGTATGATGAAGAATGATGCATCAATTGTCCTTTGATTATGGAGAATTTAGTAAACCAAAATGTGCAAATATAATAAAATGGTAGCCATCATAATTTCTGTCAAATTTCCTTGAAGAATTAGCAGTTTTTATGTGGCGTTCTTGGATTTATTTTGATGAATGCACCAAACTCATAGGATTTCATTTCCACCTTACTCATCTCTCAATAAACAATCAGTGTTACAAAAACAGTGTAAAAAAATATACAGTTTTACATTTGAATGTCCACAATATGAAATGCGCTGTAAGTTGATCAAATTCCACAACAAATAGTATTATTTAGATTTGCTCTACCCCTCATGGTGTACAATCATGACTCCACAGCTATTTAAAAATTGTCTGCAGAAATCACATTGTGGTGTATTAGCAAGGGAGGAAAAATCTCTCTTGTGTAGTAGCAAGATTTGTATGATATGTTTTGGGAAATGACCCCATAACTCATCACTGTACTTCAAATGACATGGAAAGAAGACGTGGTCAAGAGTTAAACGATACTCATTTGAAATGGGAAAGTTGAGCTGTAATCAGTTCATTACAGATCTGACTGATGTGAGTCTCCCAGTTTAGTTTACTATCTATATTAATTCCTAGTATTTTAGAATTTTCAACATCAGTACATTTTTATATACTATAACTGTATATAATATGCTGAGTTTTGTTAGAATTTAAACGTAAATGATTAATATGATACCTGCCTATTAGCCTGTCTTTGAGTGGCTCTGAATTGTACCTTTGCATCTTTTAGATTTTGATTTTTTTTCACAAACAAAGCATGATTAGGATATAAAACATAGGTAGGTTTAATTTTACAGGGCAAATTAGTAATCATGATGATACAAAAATAGCTCAAAGACTAAAAATTCTTCATGAAAAGATGGGCATTGAAATTATTATTGGAAGCCGAATGAGGCCATGTCTTTATGGACAAATTAACCCTTAAACTACTAATAATTTAAGAGAAATTAGGTAAATCAGACTGTTGTGCTAAGATACAATTTTCAAGGAAATAATGAAATTAACTCCTAATAATAATAATCTAGTAGGAATTTGAATCCTTAAATGAAACATCCTTATCCTGTTCATTCCCTTTTCTTGCTTGCCCCACATTCTCCCCTCTATTACCATCTTGAACAGTCCCCTTTCGGTCTATATGCCCTTCATCCAATTTTACTGCCTCAATAGAATTTCTCCTAACCAACCCCTCTCTTCACCCACCATACCAAGAACTTTCTCATTGGTTTTCTTCTCGGTCCATTTCACCTTCTCTATTTTCTCAACACCCACATGTCATAAGCCTCCAGTCCACGACTATCCTCCTGCTTCAATGACCACATTTCCGTATATAACTATGCACCATATCAAAAGTTTCCCGAATATTTTTTTAATATCCTTACTCAACGTCCCATTCATCAACTCTCTCCTCCTTATGAAAGCCTCTGTGCCTAGTGTTATTCTTATCCATACGTCCCTACTACTATGACCGTATTGGTCCAAATGCTTCAGATATACGTGAACTGTTCTATCTGCATTAGTTTTAGCCCTCCTATTTTAATGTTTAGCTGAGCTTTTTTCTTTCTAGAAAATTGCATATCCTTTGTTTTATTGATATTGATTCTCATCCCATACTTGTCGCCCTGAATTTCCAATTCACTCAGCAATCCTTACAACCCCTTGGCTGACTGACACTTGGGTGATAAAGATGATTTAGCTAACTACCGCCCCATTTCCATAGTCCCCGTTTTTGGTAAAATTTTTGAAGCTTTAATGAAAGATCAAATATGTAATTTTTTTGAGTTAAATAATCTCTTTTCCAAATCCCAGTATGGCTTTCGATCTGGGAAATCTACAATTTTGGCAGTAGAGTCCATAGTTAATTATGTCATTAATGCATTTGAAGAAAAGGAATCAGTCTCAGTGACACTATGTGATCTTAGTAAGGCCTTCGACTGTGTTAATCATTCAATATTACTAACAAAGCTAGAATATTATGGTATTAAGGGAGTTGCACTGAAACTAATGAAGTCATATTTGGATGATCGCCACCAATTGGTTGAACTTGATGGCTGTCAGTCTGCAGCTCTTAAAGTAAAATGTGGTGTACCACAGGGCTCTGTGCTTGGCCCAGTACTTTTCATTATCATGATTAATGATTTGCCCTGTAATATGAAACCTAGATCTGTTTTATATGCTGATGGCACTACTTTTGTGCAAAAGTGTCAACATCAAGAAGATGCAAAGTTACGATCTAGCGCTACCCAAAAACAGGCTAAGGAATGGTTTGATGTTAAACATTTACAATTAAATACTAACAAAACTCAGCATATTGTGTGCAGTCTTAAATCAAAAACCACTGATATTGAAACTGCTAAAATACTAGGAATTTATATTGATACCAAACTTAATTGGGAGACTCAAATCAGTCAGACCTGTAATAAACTTAATAAAGCTGTTTATATGTTAAAAAAGCTCAACTTTATCATTTCAAATGAGTATCGTTTAACACTTTACCATGCCTTCTTTCAATGTCATTTGAATTATGGTGTTGAGTTATGGGGTCATTCCCCTCATGTTAAACAAATTTTGCTACTGCAAAAGAGAGCTATTCGCTCTCTTGCTAATATACCACCATGTGATTCCTGCAAACCTTTTTTTATTAGGTATAGAATCATGACTGTATTTTGTTTGTATATCTTTAAGGCTCTGACTCATGTGAAAGTTAATCTAGAAACTTACCAATTAAGATCCAACCTCCATAACTATTCCACAAGAGGTAAATTGAATCTAAATACTACTTATTGTAGATTGTCATTAACAAACAACACATTTCACAATATGAACATACCACTGAATAACTATCTGCCTACTCAGTTGAAATCAGATGTTATCTTCCTCAACGTCATATTCCTCTTCTATGTCTAACTTTGTTGGTCTAAGTTCTTTATTATTCCTTCCATCTCTCTTGGATCTTCCCTGCATCCAATATTACCTTACCCACTTTAACTCTAACTGCGATCGTTGATCTCCCTTTCTTACTTCCCGATAAAGAGTTAACTTTGCTGTACAGCGCACCGATTTCACCCTTCCTCTGCAGACTTTCCATATCCTCGCACTGTCTTCCACCATGCTTCTTTTGCTTTATTTGTTGCCCGCCTCAATTTATTGTTTAATTCTTTGTACTTCATTTTGCCTAATTCTGTATTTACATTCTTCTATTTTCGCCGGTCATCCCTCTTTGTAATCATCTCATCCGTGATCCATGGTTTCGTGGTCCTTTTAGCGTTAACGATTCCAATAGTGTCTTTTGCAACTTTAGACAACCCTTTCTTGATACATTCCCATTTTCCCTTGATAGTACGTAGCTCTTCACCATCCGCCATGATTTCTCCTACCACCTGTTTGAATTCCTTCATTTTCAAACCATTTAATGCTTCTACATTCCATTTTCCAACTCGCCGCCCCTGCCGTATTTTTTCGAAACGGACGCTACAGTTCATAACAACTAAATTGTGGTCTAAGTCCGCATCCGCTCCCGGGAAGCTGTGCGAATTTATCACACGTTTGCTAAAACTGTGTCTAACCAGGATATAATCTAGCTGATACCTCTCCGAGTCACCTGGCATTTTCCATGTATACCTGCATCTTTTGTGGTGTCTAAACCAAGTGTTGGTGATGACTAGCCCGTCTCCAGCAGAACTTAACTGCTTTCTCCCCGCGGTCATTCCTTGTGCCTAAACCGTAGTCCCTGACCTCATCACCATCTCTTCCTTAGCCTACCGTCGCATTGCAATCCCCCATCACTATCAAATGTTTCCCTGCAGGTTCAAATGCGATTATGTCCTCTAACTGATCGTATATCCTATCAACCTCCTCTGCCTTCTGGTTGCTCGGTTGCATATATACCTGAATAATGACCAAGTTCGTCGGTTCTGTTTTTATCTCTACTATTAGTATTCTATCCGTTACCTTCTCTATGTTGATTACGCTTCTCCCTACCTCTTCATTTAATACTATAACAAGCCCTCGTTGGCTCTCGTCCCCGCCGCTGTATATTATTCTATACTTTTAACTCCAATAATTCCCGCTATCTTTCCATCTCACCTCGCATAGACCTAAAATATCGATATTTCCCCTTTCCATCTGTCGCTTATCATTCTCCGGTTTCCCTGTCCTCGTCATTGTCCTAACATTCTACGTTCCTATTCTAATTAATTTGGTCTTCTTCTGCTGCGTTTTCTGTCCTGCTGCTGCCGGTTTTCTCTTGCAAGGGTTTCGTGGGATGACGACCGCGGAGGCCTTGCCTCCCCCGCTGCCGGCTACGACACACGGCCGATTGGGCCGAGCCCCATAGTTGCCAGGACTCAAAATCTTTGTATAGTCCATAATGTTAATCTTTTGAATGGTAATTGAGGTAGTTTCCCGTTGCCTTCCTCAATAGTTTTTTTAACGTTACACCATGACTTCTTGGCCGCCCCACTTGGGTCCGACGCCATTGCAGTCGCCTCACTGAGGAACAGACGCTGCGTGGACTACCTTTCGTCTGTCTCCTAACCTTTGACCTATCTGGCATTGGTGACCCTACCAGGAGATTTTATTATTGCTCCCGACAGCACAGCTCTAGGGGTCATCGGAACGCACGAGCCATTCCACCACGTCAAGATTGTAGTCCGGGGAAGGTTATATAAATAAATATATATATATATATATATATATATATATATATATATATATATATATATATATATATATATATATATATATATATAATATATATATATATATATATATATATATATATATATATATATATATATATATATATATATATATATATATATATATATATATATATATCTATATTTCCAACAGGAATATTTTATTAGTTGAATAATATATCGGTCCTTTCTATTTTATAATTTCCATGTCATCTGTACTTATCGTCTTTTTATGGATAGCTTCACATACCTGTGATTATAAATATGAAAAAATAGCAGTCTTAAGTTATGTGAATATTTATTTATAAAATTAAAATGTTAAGGGGTTAAGAACCCATTTCAATTATATTTTGCAAAAAAATTAGTCTCTATTCATGCGGTAAATAATTGATATTAACGACCAATGAATGCATTGAATCATAAATGCTTTTGACTATATCTACCGTAAGAATGCAGAAGATTAGAGCCAGGCGATTGAAATCAATTGAGAAAGATCAAAATATCAAAAAAAACAATGAACGCGACGACAAAATATGTAGCCTCACTGCTTTTACGCTATGATTTGAAAGTCGAAACGAGACAAAGAAACTGCGGGAGATGCCGCAACAGTAACTTTTAACGGACACATCCGGCATCTCCCGCAGTTTATTTGGAATTTGTCAAGGTGTAAACAGATAAGTGTTTAAAAGTTGGCTCTTTAACCGTGTGGCGCATCCCGCACACGACTACGAATACCTGTGGCATTGTATGTACGGTATTTCGTCACAACATCTTGTTCCTTTAAAACCCTCAAAATTTCTGAGTTTAAGAGGAGGCCTCGATAGCAGAGCACAGGCATGTCCTGCCTGTGTTCACCGAGTGTCTCAATTTCGCCGGCGTCCGAGGCTTCGGCCGCCGGGATTCGGAGAGCGGCGCTGCCGGACTCTCTCGGAAGTCGAGGTTCCGATCGTGTTTTGTGTCGAGCGGCGGTTGACCGCCTAGTTCATCAAGAAGCGTGCGGTTTGACTCTCGACTTCTGCTGCCGGGAAGGCCGTGCTTTCGTTCTGTTTACTGGATCAAGACTGGCCTTGACTGTTGGTATAGAGCTTTGGCTCATTTTTATTTGCTACCAACGGTCGCGTGTATCGGGGAGGGAGTGCGCACGAGTGTTTATTTCTTTCATGGAGTGCTTTCGGTGCGCTCTCCATTTTTTCGCGCTGGCGTGCTCAATTTGATTTGTTTCAAAATGGGCGTACATCACGTGGACACGCTCGCCTTGCAAATTGACGATAAGGCGAAGGCCCCTGCTCCGTTGGAGGTCCACCTCCATACACTAGAGTTACTGGGCCTCACACCGGAAGAGATTGTGGATATCTAATTTGGATATAACCGCCATTTGGTATTCCTGAAGTTGGCAACTGAAGCTACTATGAAGAGGATTCTATATTTTATCCCACGAAAGCTACCGTTTCAATCCCTAAAGATCCGTGGACGACGATTACCATTGACAAGACCTTCGGTAGCCTTTGTAATGTCAGGGTTCTTCGTCTTCCCGTGGAGACCCCATTGGAAGATATAATAAGTGAGCTTCAACGTTTTGGAAAAATCCATCGCTCGTGGGAGAACAGGTGGGAGGGCGACAAAATGGCGCGCGTGCTGACAGATACGACAGTAGTGCGGATGACGGTGGAAAGAAATATCCCGTCGTACCTCCACATTGGCGGCAACCGGGCCATCATTCAATCTACGAGGGTCAGCGCCGCACCTGCGCCCTTTGCAACCAAGAAGGCCATGGTGGAGGAAAGCCAAGGTGTCGGCAATATTCCCAGGGGTCCTCTAGAGGTGGACCAATTCGATCGATCTCCTCCGGTTTCTCCCGACGGAGCCCCTTCGGCAGATGACCTCCAGTCCACTCCCGGCCCCCCACGAGGCCAACTCCTGGGTTGGGCTTGTTACCAGCTGTGCTGCCTAAAAGAAGGCCCCCCGTTGAACGCTGCCGAGTTACCCGCTCTTCGTAGAGACCACGGCTGGGTCTTCTTCTTCGGACGAGGTCGAGGGGGAGGTATGCAGTGACAACTTGGGGCCTCGATCGTCGGCCCGTCGGACGAAACGCCCCGGGAAACGGCGAAGCTGTTGTCGCCTCGGCTCGAGCGGCGACCGAAGCGACGTAAGCCAAGACCAGGACTCTGGTAAGCGATGTCCGGTGCCCTTAGCTGTCCTCTCATTCCACCAATTAATATTATTTCGCTTAATATTGCTGGTGTTTATAGCGCTTTAAAAAGTGCAGTCCAACGTTTTCTCCGCGATCTCAGGGCTGATGTAATCCTCCTTCAAGAGGTAAAAGAGGACATACTCTGGGATACAAACATCTTTCAGGCTTTCGGCAATTTCGCCGAAAGTCATTCTGGCACCACCACCCTAGTCCGAAATGGCATTCCGTTCTCTCATGTTCGCCGCCACGCTTCAGACCAAAAAACGTCCGCTATCGTGAATGGTATCCATATCACGAACCTTTACGCTCCCTCCGGTGAGCGCGCGAGGGCAGAGCGCGAAACATATTTTAATGAACTCCTTCTCCCCTACCAGTATTCTTTCTTGGGGAGGGCCATATTGGGCGGAGATTTCAACTCCATCTACCGCCGAGAGGGTAGTGCCTCGAAAAGGGATGGGGTGACATACTATCCAAGCCGGGCACTCTCACTGATTCGAGCGATTGACGCAGTGCGTTCTTATTGCGCCGGTCCCACCCTCTTCACGCGATCAGGGCCTAACTCTCGGACGCGGATTAACTGCCTCTTCGTCTCGGCATCCCTAAAGAATGATGTTTAGAGAGTGGACACGTGCCCCTACGCGCGGAAGGATCTGGCCAGAAGTTTTCGTCCTCAGCGTCTACCCAGTTAGTGAGGGGTGCCTGAACTTCCTCCCGGAATGGCGCCACCTCAACTACATAGCCCCTTTTTACCTTTTGTTCGCTGCTACGAATGTTACAAAGTAATATGGGGACATTGCCTTCAGGTGACACCGAAGCAATTCTCGAAAGAATAAATAAATCTCTCTCGCTGCCAATGACTCGCACTTCTTTGCATTCAACCATCTCACTCTTTATCTTCGACAACACAACGGATAAACGGCGCTACTCTAGTAGATTCCTCTGATACAATTTTGCTCGATCGGCCAATCCCATTACTAGCGCCGGTCTGAGTTTCGCGAACTTTGCCATCGCACAAGGGGACAACAAATCTATCCTCTCTTACTGGCGAAAAAACACAATCATCACCCGACTTCTTTATTCCAAACCGGGAGTCGGTGGAAACCTCGAAGACATCGCCGTTAACTTCGTCCCTAGCGGTGCAGCTTGCTTGCGACGCGGGTGGCAATCTCTCTATGACTCTTTCGGCCTTCGCCACCTCTGCTAATTTCTGTGAATCCTTATTTAGAGATCCGTTATCCTTATTCCCTTCTGTCGATTCCTCCGTCGTTACTTGAAAACAAATTCCCTCCATGCTGCCGTTAATTCACGAGTTACATATCATTATCTCTGCCGGAAAAGCACTTTGGTTTTTAGTGTCGCTTATCGTTTTTTCCTCAAGGGATGCTAAATTATACGTGGCCATTTGCGAATCATTGCCATTAATTATACCATAAATGAAAGAATCAAACGCCTTGACCTCTTCGGAAACTCCAATTTCATGGGCGCCAATGGGCTCGTTCATCTGCGATGTTACGCCATTAGATTTAAGGTCTGTCTCGTTTCCCTCACCCATTCTTATTTTCCGTTTATTGAACGATATACTTTTCCCGTAACAAACCTTAAAATCAAGGCAACAATTTCAGAGTGTTAAAATCATTCGCCTTGACTGGGATTCAAACCCAGATCCCGCAATATCCGTATGAGTGCTTTAGCCACTTAAGCTACCGAGGCGTCCTCTTAAACTCTGAAATTTTGGGGCTTTTAAGGGAACAACAGCACTCGACCGGATATTGAGGGATCTGGGTTCGAATCCCAGTCAAGGCGAATGATTTTTACACTCTGAAATTGTTGCATTGAAATGCACATTAGCGGATGACTCCGTTAAAAGTTACTGTTGCGGCATCTCCCGCAGTTTCTTTGGAATTCATAAAATCAAGGTCTAGAAGACCGTCATAGTTCGTTTCCCCAAAATCCACTACTAAGATGTCATGGGGATATAATTTATGATCAATCAAAAATTGCACGAACTCTCTCCGATGATTGGCAAGGGATGACCTGACGCGCTTCGCACCCGAGAATTGTAATCAGAATTCCTTAATTGGCCAAAAGGAAATTTTTTACTATCAATGATGGTAACGGCTGCTCTCGTTTCCACTAGAAAATTGTTATCTTTCCTAAAATTATTAACTACTCTTGTCCATCCTGTTTCTTGCGAACCCTTCTGTCTTAATCAAGTTTGTTGGATTACGAACCAACACAAACCTACCAATCTCTTCCTTCAGCCCAATTAAAAATTGCACAAGAAGTCTACCTTGAATTCTTCGCTGTTTCTGAATCAATCTCGCCCCATGACTCGCGTAGCCTACGGGCGACATGGCGCAATCTGGTTGGAAATTCTGCGACGCTCTCCAGCGGTTTTTGTACGCAAGTGTTAAATATTTTTTCTAACATGATTGGAGATGCCTTTAGGGAAAATCTCCTCTTGAGATTAATGGAAAAGTCCTTGTATGAACCTAATATGTGATGATTTGCAGCGAAAAAACCCGCGGCGGTTCCTCCAAGCCGAAGTTGAGCGACTCCTAAGGTCTGTGCTTCATTCCAGCTACTAAGATGACTTACAATACGAACGCTTTCCAAAAATTTGCCAACCCCAATCTCATCTTCCCCGCTAAACGTTGGAAATAAATGAATCTGGCTGCCAATAGCGGCGGTTAGCGCTGCTTCTCCGCAGCCATTTTGCGGACTCGCGCTACTTCCCGGCTGATCTAACACATTAACCAAAGGTGTGAAGTTGAGTGCACTGCCGAATTTCAATCCATTTGCGGTTTCTTGATAATCGAGAAAAGGGTTAGGGTTCCCCAGTCTATGAGGGTTAAGGCAATCCATCGCGAAATTCAACCCAATGCTAATTACATTAAAATTTCACTGCGCTTAATTAATTTATTTTTTCATACTCCGAGTGTATCCGATACCCATGGTGGGCGCTGAATGGGCTAATTGATGGTTCCTGATGAAGTGACGCTTAGTTTAATTGCGCGCAGAGAATCGCGATGAGGTTATAGCACGTGTCTTAAAATAATAATTCGTTAGATCAGCACAGATTAGCATATCCCACCTGTCCGAGAAAATACGGAACTTCCGATTTAAAGACGTAGACGGGCACATGATAATCTATGAGACACTGTCGCATACACTGAATAAATCACTAGTCCAACCGTGCAACCCCTCACCTGATACCAATATGTCGCAAGAGGGGTTTCTATGGTGCGACACAAAGGGTATCGGGGAAGGTACACCGAGTATTACCAAAGCAGCCGTATATTACCCAACATCAGTCATAATCCACCATTTACATAAGTATAAGAAAATTATGGATGGCTAGACCCTCGGTAAACCAACGCGAGTACGGACAGAATTAAAATGGCAGAAAATTACCTGGGACGGGGTAAATGTAGGGTGGACGCGGTCACGAAACACATAACCTAGGCAGAGCCCTCTTCCGTCGGAAAAGAAGGGAGTATGGCAGGGTGGACGCGGTCACGACACGCATAACCTAGGCGGAGCCCTCGTCCGTCGCAAAGGAAGGGAGTATTGCAGGGTGGACGAGGTCAAACGAACGTAACCTTGGCAGAGCCCTCGTCCGAAGTTTAGTCAGGAAGAGGACACACTGTCGCAACAAGCGCAACATAGCCGAAGCATCGTGCCCTACCGGTCACCGCCAGATAACCAACTGACTGCTTTTTGCCCGGCGACCAGGGCTTTTATACCCAATTTAGGATTCAGGGGAGGAATACTTTTGAAACGTTGTCTTTGGTCACGTGGGACATTCGGAGGAGCCAGGGAAGGAGTACCATGTCGCATACTTGCGACAATAGATATTAATTTTTGCAAAGTTACCATCTAGAATTTCGTTCAAGTATAATGAGCTCTGTTGTTTGAAATATTAATTAATCTTACTTCTAATGATTTAAAACGAATAGAAATAATTTTAAAATCAAATATTTTCTCAAACAACATTGTTTTACTATTTTTCCATTATAAACGAATATATTAAGAGCATATAACTAAAAGCATACTGTATTTCATTAATGAAATTAGACTAGATCCAAACTCCAATTTGAAACCTTTCGTTCTTCACTTCTTTGTTACTATTGCCATGGTGACGTCGCCACCAAATGTTGAAACCAAACAAACTTAATTCTCAAGTAATGTATTAGATTGTTCTGTCACATTTTAAATTTCACTTATCGCTAATGCCTTTGAGCATACTGTGCTTACCTTTAGAAATACACAATACACGTTCATTAAGGCTATATAGTATTCATTCTCAGATTCAGAACGCACAAATTATTTGATTGCATTGTGAATTAATGGGTGACATTAAAGGATCTACCGTAGCCAAAAGTTGTATTGCACTGTTTGGAAGAATACATCTCCTCTTTGAGGTGAACGGTCTCGTTGTCTATTTTAAGGTTATTTATGTGTATTTGAACTTCTTCCTATTTACGCCACAAATGGAAAGATTGGACTGGTGATATCTTTTATGAAACATATACCTTTCAAATTCTTGAGAACTCCTAATTACATTCACGACAAGATTACCAGCTGCTGAGATAGTTGTCTTTTAATTTGTTCTGATGATAAACTCTGCTTGAATTGACTGGAGTATCCATCTAAGCGTAGAAAATATATATGTTAATGCTCCTTTTTGAAGTAATTATGGTCTATGTTTTGGATGGAATTGAACAGGAATCAAGTGCCAACCTACAGCTGTAAACAGTGTCAATATAAATTGAAAATAATACTTAATAATGTATTCCATGATTAACCAATACATTGAGACCAAATTATTCAAAGTGGATTTTTAAAATACAATTAATTGAAAGATTCAATATTGAAATACTAAACATAAAATAAACTGTATTTAATACACGCTTGGTAGATGATAGGACTTCTTAAGTTATTTCCACAGCCATTTTGCAATTACCCAATTGGGTGCCAAAAATCCCATATTATGAAGCACTCCTTTTTAATTACAGTGTTTTTAAAATGAATTCATTTCTTCATCTTCATTGTATTTGATTGGCATCTATTGGCTTAGAATGGCCATTTATTTGGAATATATGTATGACATATTTAAGTCAATTGTTTTAAATGCACGCCATTTCAAAGCCAATTAATAATTACTGATTCCATTCAGGTTCATTGAGTATAATTTATTTATTTTTATAGGCTTTATTTTCATAAAAAATTCAGAATCAATCAAAACAGATTTCGATGAAATATTGGAACAGTTTAAGACGATGAGAAGTCTCCTTGAATTATGAAGTTTGTGTTCAAAATTTATAAAATATCAAACCAATTTAATGGCGGATTCATTTAAACAGTTATTAATTCATTTATGCATACATTGTCATTTAATTTTGGACAATTTATCAACCCAAATTAAAACAAACATATTAAATATTAATCTTCATTACCTCAGAATAAAACATCCAGAAACGGACATATTTTCCCAGATTTATGAAGAAGGTTTGATTGCCCAATTGCTTGACGCTTGAGTTTTTTGGTGTCCGATGGATTCCCAGCAACTTCACTCATCACCACTTCCAAGATTTCCTTTGACTGCTTCTCATCCTGTTCATTTAGAGATTGATGAAACTGCTGGAATTCTTCAATGCTTTCGGGCATTAATAGATGATTACTCAATTGAACTAATAACTGTGGAAATCAAGTTATATGCTGACCACTGTACTGATTCTTTTGTTTAAAAAAAATCAAGTTTTATAGATTTGTAGTGTATAAATACAAATGAAATTAGTATGTTGTTTTGCATTGATCATTCTTCATAAAACTATGAGCAAACCAGTTCAAGAATGATATTTGTCAAAGAGGCAGAACATTCTCATTCCATTCTCTTCATATTTTATGCCATAGCATAGATATGTGCTCGTCAAACACTATCTGCATTTTGCAGACAATGGTACCTTTATGAGGGATAGACATCCTTGTGTCAAGCTGAATGAAATTAGCCCTCTGCTTGTATTTCTCAACAAAAAGTTTTCAAGTTTGTTGACACCTGAGAGGAAGATTTCTATTGATAAAAATGATATTCTGTACAAGGATGAGTTTTCACTGATGCAGTATGTTTCCCTGAAAGGAGCCAGATTTGGGGTAGAAACGTTTAGATTTGCTAAGCCTAAGTCTGGATATATATGGTCATTTATTATTATTTCTTCAGGAAAAAGGTGGGTCATGATAGTCCAGGGGGGTAGAGCATTGGACTATTGACCAGAGGGTCCAGAGTTCAAACCCCAGGCAAGGCACTCAGGGCATCTGATGCTCCACTCAAGCTATGTGATTTTTCCTGGTACCAATCTTCCTGGTAAACTTTATCTGCCACAGTGAAAGTAACTGGCTCCCCTTAATACCCTGATATGTGAATTTCACAGACTGTATAGAGCTAAGTACTGGGTGAACTCTACCTTCACCCATAAAGTGACCTTCCAGCATTGATTACTGTGTTTATGGTATACAGGAAATGGTCAGTATTGAACGTGGAATATACCAATCTTCCTATTACATCCTTAGATTGTGCTAGCAGTAATGAAACCTCTGTTAGGTCAAAGTATATTGCCTGACTGCAGACAACTATTACACCTCCTCAGAGCTGGCTGATTTATTGGTTTCGAAAGGAACCGATAGACATGGGACATTGAGAATTAGAAGGAAGTACTAGATGACGTGTAGGCTAAAGAAGTAAAAAAGGAGGAATTGACTGCCCTAAAGCAAGGCAAAGTGATTGCTATGAATTGGGAAGATAAGATGGCCATCAAGTCTCTGTACCCTTTACAGTACATAATACGGAATTTGTGGAATATAAATGAAAAGGATATGGTGCTATAAAAGCCAAAAGTTGCTGTTGTGTACAATAATACAATAGGTGGAGTAGAAAGGGAAGATCAGCACCTGACAAATTTCTCCATTATGAAAAAAGGGGTTCAAATATTACTTAAAACATTTTTCACTTGTTGGACCAGGGCGCATGGAATGGATTTCTGTTGCAGAGAAAGGGTGGTGGACCAAAGGGTAAGTTCAGAATTTAGAATCAAACTAGTGGAAGATGTAACTGAGGGGTACATTGCATATGATATAACATGTGAGGGTTGAAGGCCTTCAGTAGAACCAAATCCTTGATCCTCCATGTAAGTTACAATTTCCCAAGTATATTCCACCTACAGAGAAGAAGGAAAAGCTTTGTAGGATGTGTGCAGTTTGTTGTGCCAAAAGGGATGGAACAAGCAAAAAGATTGGAAAAGAGGCGAGGTGCCATTTCCAAGCATGCCACAGCCGCTAAAAACAGACATGTGATTTTAGGAACGGGAGGAGATTTTCGTGTGTATTAAAAATATGGTTAAAAGAATTCGTAAATCATGCCTTAAGTTTCTACGTCATATCATTTTAATCCCTTTGTTGTTTCATCACCCTGGTTTTCAACATGAATTAATAATTTTAAATCCTCGATGACTTCATTTGCGTGTGACTGATCCTGAGCAACTTTCATTTGCCGCTGTGTTTGTAATTAAAAATTCGAAAATTATGAAGAAATGTTGCCGTTTCTCTCGCTTTTAATACACAAAACATTCTATATAAAAATAATTTAATTAGAATGAGCCAAATGCGACATGCCATACATCTTCAATCGTTTTCTCTCTGAATATATTGATTATGCTGATTAAATTGTAAACAAATTCTTTCACTTTTTCCACGTTTTTTCATTGGTCGTTGTTGATGCGAAAGATGAATGGGGGTCCTGCTACCAACCGACCAATCGATACTTATGGACTGTGCCGTTAGGTGCTTGTTATACCAATATCCAGCTATCCTGATCAATGGTCGTAGTATATATGTGGTTTATGGGCAAAGTTAAGCTAGTGAGTATATTTTATTGCAGTTTGTGACAGTATTATATTTGGAGATTATGACTGCCCATTTATGCTTGCTTTAGCACAATTGTATCTGATATGGGGATTATCAGGGTAATCCCATAAAGGTTCTAATAATGAGTTACCAGTATTTCCTATTGCTTGTTGAAATGACGTGGCTAGGTCGCTTAGATATGTTGGAAGGTCCGGTATTTTTAGATCCATGTGAATATCTGAGTTTCTTACAAACCAGGCGTCGTTGGCAAGGGTTCGTAGAATTTTATTTTGGAAGCGTGTCATTTTCTTCAATTTGGTTGCAGCTATTGAATCCGATGCTGGGTAGCCTTCAGATAGGTGGAATCAGAGATTTAAATAACAGTACCTTGGTGAGAAGACAAAGGGGACTGGTGCGTTTTATGAGGGGATAGGATAAGAAAACGGCTGAATTGGCCTTGTTGAGTGCATATTGAGTGTGTGCTTGACAAGTGAGTTTACTGTCCATTTGTACACCAAGAAATTTAGCCGATGATGCCTGGGGGATTATTTCCCTGCCATAGTGGATAGGAGTGATGTGAGGATTCTTCCATTTTCTGGCGTAGTTTACGTTTACGCATTTTGTGGTGTTAATGGTTAGTTTCCAATTGGTCATCCACTCTGCTATGCTCTTAAGGTGTTCTTGGACATTTTTTGCGGCATGATTTGGGTCAAAGGAAGTTGACGCTCTAGCTGAGTCATCCTCATAGCGGTAGCTTTTGGGTCGGAGGGGAGGTCGTTAATGTAGAGGTATAATAGGACGGGTGACAAAATTGATCCTTGAGAAAAGCCTGAGGATATGGACCGGGTAGTTATTTGGCATTGTTAAGGGCTACAAAGAACGTGCGGTTTGAAAGAAACGAGGGGATGGTCTTATTTAGGTATACTGATTTTTCGGTTTTAAGCAGTTTATGTATTAAACCAGTTCGCCAGAACTTGTCAAAAGCTCTTTAGAGATCAAGGAAGACTACTTAGGTTTTCTTGTGGATGTGGAAGCCGAAAGTGATCTGTTGAACCAATCTTGTTATTTACTGAGTCATGGAATGGCAACGGCGGAAGCCAGTTTGCTCAGGTCTGATCAAGTCTAAGGACGAGATTTCTTCTTGTAGCCTGTTTAAGATGCATATTTCTAGAAGTTTGCCCATGCAGCGGAGCAGGCCACTGGGTCTATAGTTCAGGATATAAGAAGGATTTTTATCGGGTATTGGAAGGAGTATTACCTTAGCTGTTTTCAATGCCTTTGGGAAGTGCGATTGGGAAAGACAGGCATTGAGGATAGAGGGTAGGTGTTTGATAAAAGATTTAGGAAGGTTGTTCAGGTGAAGGTAGGAGATTTGATCGGGTCCTGGTGATGACTTTGTTTTGGAGTGGGACATAATGGAGTAAAGTTCTTGAGGAGTAATTTCCAGGAAGTTTTTGAATGGGCCAAGTGACAGGCCATAGACACTGATCAATGCTTCTGAATCCAAGAAGGATGTATTATTGTTTTTAAAAATGCATTCGAAGGAGTCGGCAGAGGTATTTGCTTTGTTGCTGTCATCGTATAGTGCTCTCCCATTATGTGGTATTGGCGGGGTGGGTACCTTTTTCCTTCACAGACAGCGGGCTAGGGTCCATTCCGAATTGTCCTTATGTGAGAGTGATCTTATTTTCTCATGCCAAGTTTTTTCTCCAAGTAGTTGTAGGGCTTCTCTTGTGTTGCACAGTTTGAAGAGAAGTTCACAGTGAACAATGCAACCTCTGTAATTGGCTGTGTGTGGACCACCACAGTTTATGCATTTGGCTGGGGAGGTTTTGTGTTTCTTGCATTCTCTATAATGGTGAATGCCAGCATATTCGGTGCATTGGGGTGGGAGGCCGCACGTCTTGTAGGTGTGCCCATTGCATTGGCAACTTAGGCACTGTGAAGGTTAAGGTGGAGGTCTGTATGGTTCCACCGAAGTCTTAAGGTAGAGAACCAAATTTAGCTCTAGAAATTCTTTAGAGCATGAGGAGACCTGGAGTCGGACTTGGTAGGGCAGGAGAGGGATGGGGACGATTCGTGGGAGCTCGGCATTAGGGTTGGCGCCCTTTCTGCACTCTGAAAACAGTTTGGTCGGGTGGAACGCAGTTGAGAGGTATTCTCCGCAGAGAAGCCAATGTCCGCCAGAGCTTCTTCAATGTCTTCTTTTGGGATATTTGTGGGTATTCCCCGAAGGACAAAATGAGGATTTTTGTTTGATTTAAGTTGGTACGTACCTGTATAGTATGCGTAGTTAATGGAGGTGAGTTTTTTAGTGACAGCTCTGAAGTCGGAGATGGTTTGGCATTGAACTCGAATCTCATTGCGAATGCGATTTGCCACAGGAGGAATTGTGCAGGTTTGCCGGATTTCATTGTATTTAATTTGCCAGTTGGTTATGTCCCAGGGAAAAATGGCAGGGATACGGGGTTTAGGAGGTGAAGTGGGCTGAGCTTCAGTGTCTGCATCTTGACATGGGGTTTCCTCATTTTGGTCATCCTAGGGGGAGGGGGAGAGGCAGGTGAAGCGGTTACATGTGGAAATTCGAGAGAATTGCTGGGCAGATTGGTTTCTGGGCTTTCGTTTGGTGGAGACCGTTTGGTAGGGCTAATCGGCAGGAGCAGAGCGCTTGATTGTAGGACTTTGGGTTTGGTATATAGGTGGTTGGTTAGGCTCTTGAGTGGATTGAGGAGGAGTTTTACTCCCAGCGCACCTTGGCAAGTGGGCTGACGAACAGGAGGGGGTCCTGCTCCAGGAGTGTCTCGCCTTATATAGCATCGCGCCTTTGGGGGGATGACATTACATTGGCAAAAGATGTGAATGAAAATCATACAAAAATAATAATTAAAAAAACATTTATCTTCACATTGTTCACTTGTGAAATTCGTAACACTACATTAATGCAGTAACGTCGGCATTTTCTTAGCCTGAGTGTTCGTAAAAAAAAGTCATAGAATTACAGCAAACATTAAAATATAAGTACATGTGACTAGGGTTAAATGAAGGAGCACTCCGTCTTTGTTTTCCTCTTTCCTCAAAGCTTGCACTAATATTCACGTGAGCACTATACACACCGTCTGGAATAATAGAGCGAGGAGCATGCAGAGTCCGCTTTTCCAGCCGGTCTTCTCCTCCAGGAACCACGTTAACTCCTCAATGCAGCCGTAGAAGAAGGTCATAAAGTTGAAGGACTAGCATACTAGTAACACAGTTATTGGCACTTCTGAAATTCGGTTTCCGGGCGGCGTTTGCGGCTCTTTGCCTGCGATTGGTCTTGCGGTGGGTGTGGTGGAGAGGTTTCCTGGCTCTCGGGGAATTTCCTGGGTGCTAAGGGAGTGCGGAAAGGGACCTTGGGATAGAAAGGAAGTAACTGTTGAAGGTAACTTGTCGCATCACCGAATTGGGTGGGCGCATTAGGGGCCAATCGATGTCCTTCCAGGTGTCGAGGCCGCCAGGTGGTTGTGGTCGCGACAGCAACATTGCGTCCATCGTCTTCCGTGCATCGGGCATCTTCTTCCCATGTGGAGGCGGTCATGGTCATCAAAGGTTGGGTCAGGGAAGGCACCAAGTGCAGATCCTTTCCAGGGATGGGCGCATACTCGGGGGTGAATGGGATACTCCATTCTGCATCGGCGTCCAAACTGCATCTCCGCCTCTGAGAGTCCTCGCACTTGCAAGTCGGACACATAACTTCCAAAAATGGCAACTAATTTCCTCCTCTGGGGTACCATTGCTCCAGGCAGTCTCAATCTGTCTGCTGGTTAAGAATGGATTTTAGGATTAGAGGAAAGTTCTCTACTAGGTAACGGTCGGAGATTATTGGGGAAAGAGGGATTGGAAGGAGGACTTGGAGTTGCAATATAATCTTCAAGGCCTTCGAAGTTGGATGGTGATAAGGAGACACGAGCGGGTTCTTTTGGAGAGGGGTATGCTGGAGGTTGCTCGGCGTCTTGTGGTGCAATGCCGTCACCTAAAAACAGGGGTAAGGGATTATCTGGCGGTGAGGGTAAAAGGTTACGCATATGAGCTAGGAGACGTCTTCCGTGTTTCAGGTCCTCTATGTCTGCGGTAACCGAGCGTCTAACTTTAACTGTTTTGGAGGGTCCTCTCCAACGGGAAACTACCTTCCGTGCTTGACCACTTGGTGCTTGCTTGGTGCTTGCTGTTTCGATAAGTGAGCAATGCAAAGCCCAGTTGTTCGTCCCAATCAGAGTGGTCTTGGGCTGTATAATGGGGAGTCACGGAAGCAAAGGAATGGTGTGCATGCCCTAGACGACCATTTGAGGCGGGGTTATATGGAGAAAAGTGAAGATAGATTTTATTTTCAGTTCCCTGCAAACGTTTTTCATTAGTTCCGAAGTGAAGTTTGCACCTCTATCTGCCAGTAAATATTTAAGCACACCGTGACGGCAAATTATGTGCTCGACAAAAAATCCTGCTACTGTTTTGGCCGATTGATCTGGAATCGTAAAGGCTTCATGATATCTTTTGAAATAATCTTGGCGAGTTAAATGATATCGGTTAACTCGGAGGGATAGGGGTATGGTCCAACAATATCCAAAACTAATTTCTCAATTGGGTAGGCGGCTTCAACCAGTGGCTGTAATGGAATATTATTCACGCGT
This sequence comes from Hetaerina americana, assembly GCF_022747635.1. Taxonomy (NCBI): domain Eukaryota; kingdom Metazoa; phylum Arthropoda; class Insecta; order Odonata; family Calopterygidae; genus Hetaerina; species Hetaerina americana. The sequence goes on from NW_027286906.1 coordinate 119,613, forward strand.
AATTTGCTCTTTTGGCTTGAGATGCAATGCTGAACGTACTGGAGAGTGTCCGAATAACAGCCTTTCCAGTTGAAGTTCCGCTGGACGATTTCCACCATTTTCTCGTTTTCGCGATGATTCCTGATAGGGGATAATCGTGACAACGAGTCAAAATGAATTTCCGCATATTTTTGGGTGCACTTATTTTTAAAATTGGTCCAATCTCCGAAGGGTCAACTTTCTATAGCACATTTTCCTCATCGTAAAAGTAGCCGGACTAATGGGAACTCCTTGAACCCGTCCCATCGCTTTTCTCCACGAAGTCATTCAGTTTATGAAACAGTATTGCACCGTGTCGGCCTCTTCGCAGGGTCCTAATGGGGGATTCTCGCACGAAATGAAATCTACTTCCTCACCTTTACTGCATACAGATTCTAAAGACATCATGTGGTCAGGTTCAAATTTAATGGTCTTGTTCTCAAAATAAATCTAGCTACGATACTTTTTCATAAAATCCAAGCCAAATATGCCTTCATTGAGTGTGTCCCCTAGATTTATTACTAAAGCATCATGAGGGTAAACACGATTGTCTATACAGAGAGGTACGCGTCTCTGACCGTTTGTCATCAATACATGACCTGAGGCGCTTCTCACTCACGCGCGGTCGTACGGGGCAATACCTAATGTATCTAAAAGGAACATCTTTCGTGAAGTATCGTGACCGCCGCGCCTGTGTCTACAAGGAAGTTACGTAATTTTCCTATAATCTGCACGCTAATCGTCATTCCTTTAACTGGAGTGATGGATAGGATTAGGTCTTCCCCAACCCGCTGGTCGGGGTTATCCCGTTTCCCGAGGCCATTCGGTTTTAGCGCTCTGGACAATTAATTCGAAGGTGGCAAACTTCCTTACATATTCCGATGCATAGCGGGGGACAGTCTCGGGAAATATGTCTCCTTGCTCCGCAGTTAAAACTAGCTCGAGTTTTAGAGCGACAATCGCGAGCTTTGTGGCCCGCGCACCCACAGGAAAAGCATTTTGCAGCGTATCCGGTATTTGAGGTTTTAGCTTTAGCATTCGGGCGCATAGGAGCTTCGTACCAGGCGGGTTTACTACCGGCAGAGTTATTTTGGGGCAAAAAGCGAGCGCTTCTTGAGTTCTGCACTTTATTAACTTTTGCTGAAGCCAGTAGTTGAACGCAATTTGAAAACATCCTTTCTAGGGAGAGGAGGGAAACGCGAGCTAAGAACTTCTTACGCGGGTTTCTGGAAGAACTTTTCAGCCTCTCTAGAATGTGAGGATTGGCCAAAATATTCTGCCGCCGTCCCATGCAGGTGTAAACGGTTTACGCAAAGAGTATAAGTTTCATATAGGTAGCTTTAAGGTCGGAGGGGAGGTCGTTAATGTAAAGGTTGAATAGGACGGGTGACAAAATTGATCCTTGAGGAAAGCCTGCGGATATGGACCGGGTAGTATTAGGCATTGTTAAGGGCTACAAAGAGAGGGAGGTTAAAAGAAAGGAGGGGATTTGGTGGTTGTTTGATAAAAGATTTAGGAAGGTTTTTAAGGTGAAGTTAGGAGATTTGATCGGGTCCCGGTGATGACTTGGTTTTTGAGTGGGACATAATGGAGTAAAGTTCTTGAGGAGTAATTTCCAGGAATATGTGGAATGGGCAAAGTGACAGGCCAGAGACGCTGTTCAATGCTTCTGAATCCAACAAGGATGTATTATTGTTTTTAAAAATGCAATCGAGGGAGTCGGCAGAGGTATTTGCTTTGTCGCTGTCATGGTATAGTGCTCTCCCATTATGTGGTATTGGCTGGGTGGGTACCTTTTTCCTTCGAAGTTAGCGGGCAAGGGTCCATACCGAATTTTCCTTATGTGAGAGTGAACTTATTTTCTCATGCCAAGTTTTTTCTCCAAGTAGTTTTAGGGCTTCTCTACTGTTGCATAGTTTGAAGACAAGTTCACAGTGAACAATGCATCCTCTGTAATTGGCTGTGTGTGGACCACCACAGTTCATGCATTTGGCTGGGGAGGTTTTGTGTTTCTGGCATTCTCTATAATAGTGAATGCCAGCACATTCGGTGCATTGAGGTGGGAGGCCGCACGTCTTGTAGGTTTGCCCATTAAATTGGCAACTTAGGCACTGTGGAGGTTCAGGTGGAGGTCTGTATGGTTCCACCGAAGTCTTAAGGTTGGGAACCAAATTTAGCTCTAGAAATTCTTTAGAGCAGAAGGAGACCTGGAGTCGGACTTGGTAGGGCAGGAGAGGGATGGGGACGATTCGTGGGAGCTCGGCATTAGGGTTGGCGCCCTTTCTGCTCTCTGAAAACAGTTTGGTCGGGTCGAACGCAGTGGTGAGGTATTCTCCACAGAGAAGCCAATGTCCGCCAGAGCTTCTCCAATGTCTTCTTTTAGGATATTTGTGGGTATTCCCCGAAGGACAAAAAATAGGCTTTTTGTTTGATTGAAGTTGGTACGTACCTGTATAGTATGCGTAGTTAATGGAGGTGAGTTTTTTAGTGACAGCTCTGAAGTCGGAGATGGTTTGGCATTGAACTCGAATCTCATTGCGAAAGAGATTTGCCACAGGAGGAATTGTGCAGGCTTGCCGGATTTCATTGTATTTAATTTGCCAGTTGGTTATGTCGCAGAGAAAAATGGGAGGGATATGGGGTTTAGGAGGTGGAGTGGGCTGAGCTTCAGTGTCTGCATCTTCACATGGGGTTTCCTCATTTTGGTCATCCTAGGGGCAGGGGAAGAGGCAGGTGAAGCGGTTACATGTGGAAATTCGACAGAATTGCTGGACAGATTGGTTTCTGGGCTTTCGTTTGGTGGAGATCGTTTGGTAGGGCTAATCGGAAGGAGCAGAGCGCTTGATTGTAGGACTTTGGGTTTGGTATACTTTGTCTATTTGGTAGTATAGGTGGTTGGTTAGTCTCTTGAGTGGATTGAGGAGGAGTTTTACTCCCAGCGCACCTTGGCAAGTGGGCTGACGAACTGGGGGGGGTCCTGCTCGAGGGATGGGCGCATACTCGGAGGTGAATGGGATACTCCATTCTGCATCGGCGTCCAAACTGCATCTCCGCCTCTGAGAGTCCTCGCACTTACAAGTCGGACACATAACTTCCAAAAATGGCAACTAATTTCCTCCTCTGGGGTACCATTGCTCCAGGCAGTCTCAATCCGTCTGCTGGTTAAGAATGGATTTTAGGATTAGAGGAAAGTTCTCTACTAGGTAACGGTCGGAGATTATAGAGGAAAGAGGGATTGGAAGGAGGACTTGGAGTTGCAATATAATCTTCAAGGCCTTCGAACTTGGATGGTGATAAGGAGACACGAGCGGGTTCTTTTGGAGAGGGATATGCTGGAGGTTGCTCTATGTCTGCGGTAACCGGGCTTCTAAATTTAACTGTTTTGGAGGGTCCTCTCCAACGGGAAACTAACTTGCGTGCTTGACCGCTTGGTGCTTGCTTGGTGCTTGCTGTTTCGATAAGTGAGCAATTCGAAGCCCAGTTGTTCGTCCCAATCAGAGTGGTCTTGGGCTGCATAATGGGAAGTCACGGAAGCAAAGGAATAGTGTGCAGGCCCTAGATGACCATTTGAGGCGGGGTTATATGGAGAGAAGTGAAGATAGATTTTATTTTCAGTTCCCTGCAAACGTTTTTCATTAGTTCCGAAGTGAAGTTTGCACCTCAGTCTGCCAGTAAATATTTAAGCACACCGTGACGGCAAATTATGTGCTCGAAAAAAAAATCCTGGTAATGTTTTGGCCGATTGATCTGGAATCGCAAAGGTTTCATGATATGTTGTGAAATAATCTTGGCGAGTTAAATGATAACGGTTAACTCGGAGGGATAGGGGTAGTGGTCCAACAATATCCAAAACTAATTACTCAATTGGGTAGGCGGCTTCAACCAGTGGCTGTAATGGAATATTATTCACGCGTAATTTGCTCTTTTGGCATTCGATGCAATGCTGAACGTACTGGAGGGTGTCCGAATAGCAGCCTTTCCAGTTGAAGTGTCGCTGGACGATTTCCACCATTTTCTCGATTCCGCGATGATTCCTGATAGATGATTATCGTGGCAACGAGTCAAAATGAATTTCCGCGTATTTTTGGGTGCACATATTATAAAAATTGGGCGAATCTCCGAAGGGTCAACTTTCTATAGCACATTTTCCTCATCGTAAAAGTAGCCGGACTAATTGGAACTCCTTGAACCCGTCCCATCGCTATTCTCCACGAAGTCATTCAGTTTATGAAACAGTATTGCACCGTGTCGGCCTCTTCGCAGGGTCCTAATGGGGGATTCTCGCACGAAATGAAATCTTCTTCCTCACCTTTACTGCATACAGATTCTAAAGACATCATGTGGTCAGGTTCAAATTTAATGGTCTTGTTCTCAAAATAAATCTAGCTACGATACTTTTTCATAAAATCCAAGCCAAATATGCCTTCATTGAGTGTGTCCCCTAGATTTATTACTAAAGCATCATGAGGGTAAACACGATTGTCTATACAGAAAGGTACGCGACTCTGACCGGCTTGTCATCAATGAATGGCCTGAGGCGCTTCTCACTCACGCGCGGTCGTACGGGGCTATTCCTAATGTATCAAAAAGGAACATCTTTCGTGAAGTATCGTGACCGCCGCGCCTGTGTCTACAAGGAAATGACGTAATTTTCCTATAATCTGCACGCTAATCGTCATTCCTTTCACTGGAGTGATGGATAGGATGAGGTCTTCCCCAACCCGCTGGTCGGGGTCATCCCGTTTCCCGAGGCCATTCGGTTTGAGCGCTCTGGACAATTAATTGGAAGGTGGCCAACTTCCTTACATATTCCGATGCATAGCGGGGGACAGTCTCGGGAAATATGTCTCCTTGCTCCGCAGTTAAAACAAGCTCGAGTTTGAGAGCGACAATCGCGAGCTATGTGGCCCGCGCACCCACAGGAAAAGCATTTTGCAGCGTATCCGGTATTTGAGGTTTTAGCTTTAGCATTCGGGCGCATAGGAGCTTCGTACCAGGCGGGTTTACTACCGGCAGAGTTATTTTGGGGCAAAAAGCGAGCGCTTCTTGAGTTCTGCACTTTATTAACTTTTGCTGAAGCCAGTAGTTGAACGCAATTTGAAAACATCCGTTCTAGGGAGAGGAGGGAAACGCGAGCTAAGAACTTATTACGTGGGTTTCTGGAAAAACTTTTCAGACACTCTAGAATGTGAGGATTGGCCAAAGCATATTCTGCCGCCGGCCCATGCAGGTGTAAACGGTTTACGCAAAGAGTGTAAGTTTCATTCCAAGAGCTAAGGATCCTCGTGATTTTTAAGCATTCTAAAAATTTTTCGACCGTCACATCATCGTCACCGCTAAAATTCAGAATGAAATAGACATGGTTCCCCAATGTGTTGCTTGTGAATGGATTATTCCCTATAGGAGAGGCTTCGGTGGCAGGCTCAATTGAGTGCACAGTAGGATCGAAATCATTTTGGGTAGTGGAACCCCTTAGTGAAGTCGGCTCAAAATGGGGAGAGAAATGGTTTAGCGCGGAATAACTAGGCATAGCCATGACGGTAAACAGTAGCACGCGAAACAGAAATATGAAAATGAATGCAGGTTACACTAGATTAGCCAGAGCAATAAGTTCAAACTACATACACAAAAGGGAAAAAACAAAATTATCAGTGGATAAGATTCCAGTATTTTGATGAAGAATTGAAAAATTATCTTGGAATGTTAATGAGCCACTTGGGGGATTAAGTTTTAGATTACGGGTTCGAGACTCAAAATTTCTGTGCGACCCTACACCTGACACCAGAATAATGTCGCGTGGTTGGCGACACAACAGCCACTCTCAAAAAATACCTAGACAATCTACATCTTGCACTCCTCAAATACGGTTACCCAGAAAAACTACTAAAAAATAAAATGCGCCACTCCACCCGACCACACACACCACACAATAACAAGCTCACATTTGACGCAGGACTCAACCTTTGCGCCACCTATTTCCCCGGATCACACAGACTGAAAACCTTTCTTGAAGAACGATCTCCTATTTGACATGACAATGACGCGAACTTATCCTTACTACCCCAATGCCCATGTCATGCAAAGAGACGACCCGCCAATCACAAAAACCTTCTTAGATCCACCAACCCTTTGGCACCCCCCCCCCCGTGACAAATTTCCTGATATTTCCCCTACTTGCAACCATCCCCGATGTAAAACCTGTCTTCTTATTAGGTCTACTCCCCACTCCCTATATTCTCTCATTGCCCCCTCACCACGTTCCCACACTAATTGCCTATCAAAAAACATAATTTATATTTCTTCATGCAAACATTGCACTTCCTTTGACAGAGGCAAATGCAGTACCCCCTTATCTATTCGAATGAATAATCACCGGTACTCCTGCAATTCTGCCTCACTCTCTACTCTTCCTATCCCTTCACACGCCAATTCCCATAACCTTTCATTCGACCAGCCTTTTGCCCATTACTGTGCCGCTCGTGGAAAACTTTCCGTACAATCGTTATATATATATATATATATATATATATATATATATATATATATATATATATAAATAAATATCTCACCGTCCGTCCTACCTTAGCGTCTGCCACATAGACAAATATTAAACAATTGAACACGGGTGAAAATGTCATCATTCTTAAAGGGGCATGCATACCAACATAATAAAAACAAAATCTTGACTATCGGACTGTCCAAATCCGCGAAAAAAAAACATTTCCCGTTATTTTCTGAACACACAGCTCAGTAGACAGTTATATCTAAATGTGTCACATTAACTAACATTCAACAGGAAGAAATGTTAGAGTTCCTGAAAAAATGAAACATGATACAAGTCCTATTAATTAATGTTTAAATAAATTTTCATCGTATTCTTAATGAAATGAAACCAAAACTGTTTCATTCGTTCCTACATAATATTAATAACTACTTACAGTTGTATGAAGTCCTAAAATCGCAACCATATACTAACCTGGCGGTATTTTGAATGATAGGTACGGTTATCACTAAGTCACGCTATCACATTATGCATGAGAATAGTGGTCACTTTATATGATGATTCAATCACTTCCAGCTCCTCGGTCCAATCCCTTTTTTATTCATAATATCTGGGATTTTACACATCCTCTCAATGCCCAGTTTCCTATTTTATTTAAATTCTGAATTAATCGTCTGTGTATAGAATTATATAAAAAAATAAATATTGAAGGCACGAGGTTTGGCTGAAAACCAAAATCCACATACGTGCTTGTAGACTATGCAAACAAAATTACCTCTAGAAGCACTCCTGGTCAGTAGACATGTGGAAGCTGCATTACCTCTCAACAGGCATGCTAAGGTTTGAGGTCGTAAAACTATTCATACAGTGTATTTCGAGAAGCGGATGAAGTATGGAGACATGTTCTAGGGTAAAAAAACAAAATGACCTCCATAAGCAATCCTGGTCTCTAGGCTCTTGGAAGTAACATTCCGAGGCATGCGAAGGTATGAGAGCGTTGCGTTCATTTGGTGTATTTTGAGAAGCGGAAGTTTGGAGATGTGTTCTAGTACTACAAGCAAAATGCCCTTCAGAATCACTTTAAGTCTTGGCATATGGAAGTAACATTCCCCTCCAACACGCATGCCCAGGTTGAGGTCGTTGCATACTTCCAGATGGTTTTGAGAAGCGGAAGTATGGAGACGTGTTCTAATTCTGGAAAATGAATGACCTGTAGATGCACTCTTGGTCTTCAATCGTGGAAGTAACATTCGCACACATTACGCATGCCCAGATTTGAGGTCTATGCAGTATTCATCCAGTGTTTTTTTAGAAGCAGAAGTATGGGGACTGGTTGTAGTATTACAAAAACATGACGGTTAGAATGACTCCTGGCCTGGGCACCAGAAAGTAACATTCGTCCAAACACGCCAGCCCAGGTTTGAGGTCGTTGTAATTTATATTCAACCAGTGTATTTTGAGGAGGGGAAGTATGGAGACATGTTCTCGTAATACAAAGAAAATGTCCTTCAGAAGCACTTTTTGTCTTGGCATATGGAAGTAACATTACCCTCCAACACGCATGCGCAGTTCTGATATCGTTTTATTCATCCCAGGTATTTTGAGAAGCGGAAGTTTGGAGACGTGTCCTAGTACTACGAACAAAATGACTTTCAGAAGCACTCCTAGTCTCGGCATGTGGAAGTAACATTATTCCACTACACGCATGCGCAAGTTTTAATCGTTTCATTCACCCAGTGTATTCTGAGAAGCGGAAGTATAGAGACGTGTCCTAGTACTGCAAACAAAATGACTCCAGGAGCACTCCTGGTCTGGCGGCATGTGGAAGTAACATTCCCCCTCTAACACATTTGCGCAGGTTTGAGGTTGTCACGTTAATCAAGTGTATTTTGAGAAGCAGAAGTTTGGAGATTTGTTCTAGCGCTATGTCAACACGATTTAAACCTTGCTCTGGTAAAACTTTCAACTGCTGGAAAAGTGATTCCTATTGAAGTTTATCATCGGTTAAGGGCCCTTTATGGAAACAATGCTGGCCATAGGTGAGACGAGGGGACGTGTTCCTGCTCTATGTCAGCATGGCGAATTTAAACAGCGCAACTTATAGAAGTGACTCCTACTGAGATTCAATCGTCGTTTTAAAAGGCTGTTCATTACGATGATGATGCTGTATGTAGATCTCCTGTTAATGGATGGGTGGTAAAATATCGTGGTTGTGAGCCTGGAAAAGCCAATAATTGGTCAATGAAACCGGCAGCGGACCTCCGATAACTGACCCACAGGCAATATAAACATTGCAAACTCGTCATTGAAGATTTGATTGAAAATGACCAAACGCGAATCCCTGATATCAAAAGCATATATCGCAAACCATATTTTTAGAATACAAATACTGTTGTACGTATCGGCTTCATAATTGAAAATTTGGGACATTGTAAAATCTGTGTTCACGATGGGTTCACTTAAAGAGAAGAAACAAAATCCTCCTTGATCCCTTATGCGATCTTGTGCCATGCAATTTTAGTTTTTTTCCCTCTGAACTCAAAAGAAACCTCAAAGGGTAATCAATACACCTCGGACGATGAGGAGGCGAAGGCAAAAATTTGATAACAGCACACTGTTTAATCTCGCCATGTAGACATATAACACACACTAGAACACGTCTCCATACTTCCTCCGCCCCTCAAAATACACTGGATTAATGTGAAGACCTCAAACCTTCGAATTTGTGTTCGAGAGGGAATGATACTTCCATAAGCCCATGCCAGGAGGAACGTGGAATGTTAGGACAATGATTATGACGGGTAAACTGGAGAATATTAAGCGAGAGATGGAAAATGGAAGAATAGATATTTTAGGTCTATGTGACGTGAGATGGAAGGATAGCGGGGATTACTGGAGTGATAATTATAAAATAATATACAGCGGCAGGGACAAGATGCCATGAGGGGTTGCCATAATATTAAATGAAGAGGTAGGAAGAAGCATAGTAACATAGAGCAAGTAACGGATAGATTATTACTAGCAGAGATAAAAGCAGAACCGACGAACTTGGTTATTATTCAGGTATACATGCCACCGAGCTACCATAAGGAAGAAGATGTCGATAGGACATACGATCAGTTAAAGGACATACTCGCGTGAATTTCCGCAGGGAAACATTTGATAGTGATGGGTGATTCGAATTCGACGGTAGGCGAGGGAAGAGATGGTGATGAAGTGGGGGACTACGGTTTAGCCACGCCGACGCCGCCGTCATGCCTTGACATGCGTTGACGCCGCCAAGCCATGGAAATTGTCTTCCTTTAAATAAAAAAAAAACGGATCTTATTTGGATTCCATCATTTGTACTTCAAGCATTTGTACTTCAAGTACTCTGATATCTATGTGAACAGGGGAGACTTGCACTTTCACAAACTCACAGGGCAATCAAATATTTGGCGGAGCCAAGTTACACAAAGATTGTGAAGTTGGGAACATAACGCTTTATTTAGTTGGCACAGGAAAGTACGCAGCAATTACAGGACAATCTAATTGACATTTATTTCAGGTAAAGCTGTAGAACACATTATTACCACAACTATTAGGGGGCAGAACGACAGTATTTTTTGATCAAGACTCGGGATGTCCCTACAGTGGACAGATTTATTATTCCGAAGAGCAGAATAGCTAAATTATAGTGCTGCATCAAAATTTTTCTTGACTATAAATCGGGCAATATTTTTAGCCATAAACTGTCCTTGGCTCTGTGAAATGACATCGGAAGTTATTACTTTAAAGGTATCATTGATGCCATTTGAGTGCCTAGCTGCAGATGCCATGGCATTATGGCATCCCTGATATAGCATCGACAAACGAATTGATATGCAGTAGTCATTTGTCAAAATCGTCCAACAAAACAATCTAAACATGAGACTTAAGAGTTAACTCAGGAAGTTTTAATGCACCTGATTTTTATTCCGTTTTTACTCAATGTGAAAATTTAAGTTTCAACAATTCTAAAGTTGAGCCAACGGCATTAATGAATTTATATTCGCAAGATGGGACGATTATTGTCCATTGCTTTTGAGTTATCTTGAGAATATTGAAGACTGTGATTGATGGGCAGATTGTTAAGTAAGCCAGAAAACGGAAAGAAAAGGGTTGGGATTGAATGAAAGAAGTGTCCATTATGGACACAATGCACAAAGATGCAAAGGTGCGATTTAGAGCAAAGGTACTTTCCTTTCTCCACAAATATATGCTGGCAATTGAAGATGTGCTATGGATACTATATTTTCGTTTATTAGGTATAAAGATCAAATACTGAAAAGGAAAATCAAATTATTGGACATGTGCGGAGACATACAAACGTTTGACCTTCCTTTCTCCACAAATATATAATGGCAATTGAAGATGTTTTTCTTTCTTGCAAGCAAGAAAGTCATTTCATGATGTATCTGGGCTTCGTTTTGGTAATATAATTTAATAAATAAGTGAATGAATAAATAACCATACAGTAGAAGGAGTATATAAAATACGTAAAATATGTAATTATATTTAAGAATGCGAACCATTGCCTATTAGTGTACACGCCTGGGCTATCTTTCCAGCAATGCAAGTTAATACCTCGTAGCTTCATTCTGGCTCGATTTCTTCTTTGTTTCCAAATTTCCGCGTACTTTGATTACACTTGGATCACTGCAGAACGGATAATAATAACAATTATATGGGGACAGTTTACCGCAATGCGAATAATCACAGTAGTAAATGGGGCGACTGGATAAATAACAAAGAGAGAACGGAATCTTAGCTTAAACTTGAGAAGTGAATACTACAAGTACTAATTAAGTACTTTTTCGGGTAAGTACATTGATAAATACCCAAGAATATTACCGAAGTGACAAGTTGATGATGGGAGTTTAACATTAAGGAATTCAACAGCTTCACGAAGCTATATTTACCCTTAGTTTTGAAACTAAGAGATTCGTTAAACATCGGTCTACATGACATAAACAAATCAAAAGACGAACATATCAAAACGCATGCTTTTGGCACAATTACGCGGAAACCTATGTCGTTCTTCGTTAGTATTAGGCTAGAAACACACACGCACGTCTTATTTCCGTTATTCACTTGTTTCAAAATAACAACAGTTTTAACGCGCAAAAATGATACGTTTCACTAAAACATTACAGATGCAAACAATGCAATTCTCTCAGGATACATTCAGTAAAGATTTATTACTCAAATATTCTAGAACTATTCATACACCCTAATACATAGGATTTATTACGAATACGGCACATGTCTACGTGTCAATTAGCATACTGTCATGCTATTGAGAACGAAATTAGATGTTCTACAACGCTGAATGTAAATATTTTAAATAGTAGTATAATATTGTAATAATGTAAATATTTTAAATGCTTTGCTCAATGATGTGCTATCAGATATGCTCTACTGTTCTTAACATGTTCATTCCTTCTCCAGGAATTCCAACATTGCCTGAACTATACATTTAGCACTGATTCCAAACTGTGCAGTTCATGTGTGAATTCCACACGACTAGCACACCGAACTTCGGGTTGATTACTGCTTTTATGGTCTCTCTCCCCCCTCCCCCTCTCGCCGTTCCCCCCCACATTTATTTGTACATTTATTCCTATTTATTAATTCCTAAATAAAATAGATTTGAGATTTTAGTCATCTTGTCAGTGGTGCAAAATAACCTTAGCCCTTGATGTACCCTATAAACCCTTAATACTACTACCAGGATAACGTGATGTAACATCTATCTGCTGGTGGGTGCCAGGTAGCTCATTTACTCTAGAAGCCCCTGTCCATCAGCTGCCTCTGACATTTATATTGATGCCCATGATCCTTTATTGAGAGGGCCAATGACCCTTAGTAAAAGGAGAGGACCAAAATTAAAATCCGCATGTGTCCACGTGGTGGTCTCTCACTACAATGTAATCCTGAGGGAATAACTGACCATGTTTTGCAGGAATATTCACAGCCAAACTGTCAGCTATCAAGAGGGCCCTAAAAGACTTAAGAGAATGTAATGGCTCTTCTTTCATCTGTTCGCACTCATTGAGCTCCCTATAATCCATATCGGTCTTGTCATCAATGCACCTGATGGTTCAGGAGATCTATTATACCCTGTGGTCCCTTCAGATAAAGGGGAAGTAGGTATCCTCCATATGGACTGCTGGTCATGTGGGAATCCCAGGCATTGAAAAAGCTGGCAAAGCAGCAAAGGAAGCCCTGGTCAAACTCAAAACCGACTCACCATTGCTTCCTGTGGTGGACGTCGGGGAAAAAAATTATAAAAGGCCAGATACCTTTTTTAAAATAAGAGGTAATTTAAGCAATAGTTTAGGGGAGGACCCCCACTTTTTAAGTAAGGTTTCCAGGTTTTTACAGGAAACTGACCTGAGCGGACAATGTGAGTTTCCGTTTCTTTTTTTTAAATAATTTTGTTTTTAACTATTTATATGTTTTTTATACATTGATGTATTTATCAAAATTGGATAGAGGTTTTAAATGTTTTAAAAAGTGGTGCAAAAACAAACACAGTGGTTGATGCATCCAAAAACCACAACTATTACTACGGGTTGGTTTCTTTGGGTAAGATCATTTCCTTCAGCTGAGAGATCTCAATGAAAATGTTGGTTAGTACGGAAGAGAGGGGTGATCCCATGGTTGCACTTTCATGATGTTCAATGTGCTTATCATTTTAAAGGAAGTATGAGTTCCTGAGGAAAAATTTGCGAGGTCCAGGTTAATCCTTAGCTAAACCCTGTGAGGTGAGGATTTTGATGAGTAGCATGGAGTCATCAATGGGCGTATTTGTGAACAAGGAGATTACATCAAAGGTCACCAGCATGTTGACTATTTGGACTTCAGCATTCCGAATAATGTGAATGAAATCCATGGAAGTTTTAGCAAAAAAGTCAGTTTTTCTGGCGAAGAGTTGAAGAGCATGTGCAACATATTGCGCTAGCTTGTGGGTTGGTGCATCGATGTTGCTGACGATGGGTCGTCAGCAACATCGATGCGTCATCACCTTAAGTGCCATCAAAGCACGCCGAAATTTGGAAACTAAGAAGAAAAAGAACCACAATGAAAGTACAAAATATTAACTGGCATTGCTGGAAAGATAGCCCAGGCGTGTACACTAATAGGCAATGGTTCGCATTCTTATATATAATTACATATTTTATGTATTTTATATACTCCTTCCCATGTATGGTAAATTTATTCATTCATTTATTTATTATATTACCAACACGAAGCCCGGATACATCATGAAATGACTCTCTTGCTTGCAAGAAAGAAAAACATCTTCAATTGCCATTATATATTTGTGGAGAAAGGAAAGTCAAACGTTTGTATGTCTCCGCACATGTCCAATAATTTGATTTTCCTTTTCAGTATTTGATCTTTATACCTAATAAACGAAAATATAGTATCCATAGAGCATACTTTATTTCTATTTAAAATTAGATCTTATTCTCAATCTAATTCGAAACCTTTCATTCTTCACTTGTTTGTAACTGTTGCCACGGCAACAGTGTCACCAAATGAACAAATCAAAACAAACATTATTGCGCACTTCAGAAACAGCATCCTTTACACACTCACAGACCATAGGCTTTCCTTTCCAACTGAATGTCATGGAGCAAATTCTTAACGGTATGGCTTCTCATTTGCATAAACAAGGATATACTGTTTCAGGTTGCTAATCTTAGTGAATGTATTTTGGAAAGAATGGACGGGTGAGATCTTTTGTGAGATATATGCCTTTAAAATTTGGAGAACACCTAATTACATACACAACAATAACACTTGCTGCTGAGATAGCCATGTTTTAATTGCTTTGGGCTCTGCTTGAATTGACTGCAGTATCAATCTCTGTAGAAAATATATTTGTAAATGTTCCTTTTTGAAGTAGTTAAGATCGTACGTTTTTGGTAGAATTGAACGGGAGTCAAGTGTCAAACGACAGCTATAAACATCGTCAATAATGTTTAGAAAATAGTATTATTTCACATGCGCAATGATCAAACGATACATTGAGTCAAAATCATTCAAAATGGATTGTTAAAATACAATGGTTATAAATAGGAAGATTCGATATTTAAGTAGTTAACGAAAAATTAGATTTTTATTGTGTTCTGTAGTGAGGTACCATTTTATTTAATATGCTGAATCAATTCGCAAATACACCTCTTAACGCCACAAATCCCTTGCTGTTGTGAAATACTCCTTTTTAATTATGGTGATTGTGACCTGAATTCATTTCTTCTTCTACATTCTGTTCGATTGGCATTGCTTTTATTCTTGAAAATGCCATTATTTAAGGATACAAGTGTGACCTTTATATTTCAAATGGAATTAATGTACTCACTTTCACAGCAAACCGATAATGGTTGATTATATGCAGTTTAATTGAGTACACTATGCATTTAGGCGGGCTTTATTTTTATACAAATTCAGAATCAATTGAAACAAAATTTAATTAAATATTGGAGCAATGTAAGACAATAAGAAGTCTCCTTGAATTTGAGTGTTTGTGTACCATAAATAAAAAATGTTTAACATCACCAATATAATGGCACGCTCATTTAAACTGTTAAATTCTCATTAAGTATGATGAACGATCATGCATCAATTGTCCTTTGATTATGGAAAATTTAGTTAACCAAACTGTGCAAACATAATGAAATGGCAGCCATCATAATTTCTGTCAAATTTCCTTGAAGAATTAGCAGTTTTAATGTAGCGTTCTTGGATTTATTTTGATGAATGCACCAAACTCAAAGGATTTCATTTTCACCTTACTCATCTCTCAATAAATAATCAGTGTTACAAAAACAGTGTAAAAAAACAGATAGTTTTACATTTGAATGTCCACAATATGAAATGCGCTGTAAGTTGATGAAAATCCACAAAAAATAGTATTATTTACATTTGCTCTACCCCTCATGGTGTACAATCATGACTCCACAGCTAATTAAAAATGGTCTGCAGAAATCACGTTGTGTTGTATTAGCAAGGGAGCAAAAATATCTCTGTTGTAGTAGTGAGATTCGTATGATATGTTTAGGAAAATGACCCCATAACTCATCACTGTAATTTAAATGACATGGAAAGAAGACGTGGTCAAGTGTTAAATGATACTCATTTGAAATGAGAAAGTTGAGCTTTAATCAGTTCATTACAGATCTGACTGATGTGAGTCTCCCTGTTAAGTTTCCCATCTATATTAATTCCTAGTATTTTAGAATTTTCAAGATCAGTACATTTTTATATACTATAACTGCATACAATATGCTGAGTTTTGTTAGTATTTAAATGTAAATGATTAATATGAAACCATCCTGCTTAGCCTGTCTTTGAGTGGCTCTGAATCGTACCTTTGCATCTTCTAGATTTTGATATTTTTGCACACAAAAAGCATAATAAGCATATAAAACATATGTAGGTTTAATTTTACAGGGCAAATCACTAATCATGACGATACCAAAAATAGCTCAAAGACTAGAAATTCTTCATGAAAATATGGGCATTGAAATTATAAATTGAAGTCGAATGAGGCCATGTCTTTATGGACAATTTAACCCTT
This sequence comes from Hetaerina americana, assembly GCF_022747635.1. Taxonomy (NCBI): domain Eukaryota; kingdom Metazoa; phylum Arthropoda; class Insecta; order Odonata; family Calopterygidae; genus Hetaerina; species Hetaerina americana. The sequence goes on from NW_027286906.1 coordinate 135,743, forward strand.
AAACTACTAAAAATTTAAGAGAAATTAGGTAAATCAGACTGTTTTGCTAAGATACAATTTTCAAGGAAATAATGAAATTAACTCCTAATAATAATAATCTAGAAGGAATTTGAATCCTTAAATGAAACATCCTTATCCTGTTCATTCCCTTTTCTTGCTTGCCTCACATTCTCCCCTCTATTACCATCTTGAACAGTCCCCTGTCGGTCAATATGCCCTTCATCCATTTTTACTGCCTCAATAGGATTTCTCCCAACCAACCCCTCTCTTCACCCACCATACCAAGTACTTTCTCATTGGTTTTCTTCTCGGTCCATTTCACCTTCTCCATTTTCTCCACACCCACATGTCAAAAGCCTCCAGTCCACGACTATCCTCCTGCTTCAATGACCACATTTCCGTATATAACTATGCACCATATCATAAGTTTCACGAGTCTTTTTTTAATATCCTTACTCAACGTCCCATTAATCAACTCTCTACTCCCTATGAAAGCCTCTGTTCCTAGCGTAATTCTTCTCCATACATCCCTACTACTTTGACCGTGTTGGTCCAAAATGCTTCAGAGATAATTGAATTGTTCTACCTGCATTAGTTTTTGCCTGCCTATTTTAATGTTTAGCTTAGCTTTTTTCTTTCTAGAAAATTGCATAACCTTTGTTTTATTAATTTTGTTTCTCATCCCATATCTGTCCCACTGAATCTCCAATTCACTCAGCAATCCTTAAAACCCCTTGGCTGACTGACAAACTAAAGCTAAATTAATTTATTTTTTCATACTACTTGTGTATTTGATACCCATGGTGGGCCCGTGAGGTTATAGCACGTGTCTTAAAATAATAATTCCTTAAGTCAGCACAGATTAGCATATCCCACTTGTCCGAGAAAATACGGAACTTTCGATTTAAAGAGGTACACGGACACATGATAATCTATGAGACACTGCCACTTACACTGAATAAATCACTAGTCCAACCGTGCAACCCCTCACCTGACACCAATATGTCGCAAGGGGGGTTTCTATCGTGCGACACAAAGGGTATCGGGGAAGGTCAGAGTAACTACACCGAGTATTACCAAAGCAGCCGTATATTACCCAACATCAGTCATAATGCACCATTTACATATAAGTATAAGCAAATTATGGATGGCTAGACCCTCGGTAAACCAACGCGAGGGTGGACAGAATTAAAGTGGCAGAAATATACCTAGGACGGGGTAAATGCAGGGTGGACGCGGTCACGAAACACATAAACTAGGCAGAGCCCTCGTCCGTCGGAAAGGAAGGGAGTATGGCAGGGTGGACGCGGTCACAATGAACGTAACCTAGGTGGAGCCCTAGTCCGAAGTTGAGTCTGGAATATGACACACTGTCGCGACAAGCGCAACATAGCCGAAGCATCGTGCCCTACCGTTCACCGCTAGACAACCAACTGACTGCTTTGTGCCCGGCGACCAGGGCTTTTATACCCAATTTACGAGTCAGGGGATGAATATTATTGAAACATTGTCTTTGGTCACGTGGAACATTCGGAGGAGCCAGGGAAGGAGTACCATGTCGCTTACTTCGACAATAGATATAAATTTTTGCAAAGTTACCATCTAGAATTTCGTTCAAATATAATAAGCTCTGTTGTTTAAAATATTAATTCTTCCTATTTACGCCATACATGGAAAGAATGGACTGGTGAGATCTTTTATGAAACATATACCTTTTAAATTCTGGAAAACACCTAATTACATTCACGACAAGATTACCAGCTGCTGAGATAGTTATCTTTTAATTTGCTCTGATGATAAACTCTGCTTGAATTGACTGGAGTATCCATCTAAGCGTAGAAAATATATATGTTAATGCTCCTTTTTGAAGTAATTATGGTCTATGTTTTGGATTGAATTGAACAGGAATCAAGTGCCAACCTACAGCTGTAAACAGTGTCAATATAAATTGAAAATAATATTTAATAATGTATTCCATGATCAACCAATACATTGAGACCAAATTATTCAAAGTGGATTTTTAAAATACAATTAATTGAAAGATTCAATATTGAAATACTAAACATAAAATAAACTGTATTTAATACACGTTTGGTAGATGATAGGACTTCTAAAGTTATTTCCACAGCCATTTTGCAATTACCCAATTGGGTGCCACAAATCCAATATTATGAAGCACTCCTTTTTAATTACAGTGTTTGTAAAATGAATTCATTTCTTCATCTTCATTATATTTGATTGGCATCTATTGGCTTAGAAATGCCATTTATTTTAGAATATATAGTATGTATGACATATAAAAGTCAATTGTTTTAAATGCACGCGATGTGAAAGCCAATTAATAATGACTGATTCCATACAGGTTCATTGAGTATAATACATTTATTTTTATAGGCTTTATTTTCAAAAAAAATTCAGAATCAATCAAAACAGATTTCGATGAAATATTGGAACAGTTTAAGACGATGAGAAGTCTCCTGGGATTATATAGTTTGTGTTCAAAAATTACAAAATATCACACCAATTTAATGGCAGACTTATTTAAACAGTTATTAATTCATTTATGCATTCATTGTCATTTAATTTAGGACAATTTATAAACCCAAATTAAAACAAACTTATTAAATATTAATCTTCATTACCTCAGAATAAAACATCCAGAAACGGACATATTTTCCCAGATTTATGAAGAAGGTTTGATTGCCCAATTGCTTGATGCGTGAGTGTTATAGTGTCCGATGGATTCCCAGCAACATCACTAGTCAACACTTCCAAGATTTCCTTTGACTGCTTCTCATCCTGTTTATTTAGAGATTGATGAAACTGCTGGAATTCTTCAATGCTTTCGGGCATTAATTGATCATTACTCAATTGAACTAATAACTGTGGAAATTAAGTTATATGTTGACCACTTTACTGATTCTTTTGTTTAAAAAAAATCAAGTTTTATAGATTGGTAGTGTATAAATACTAATGAAATTAGTGTGTTGTTTTCCATTGATCATTCTTCATAAAACTATGAGCAAACCAGTTCAAGAATGATATTTGTCAAAGAGATTCTCACTCCATTCTCTTCAAATGTTATGCCACAGCATAGATATGTGCTCGTCAAACACTATCTGCATTTTGCAGACAATGGTACCTTTATGAGGGATAGACATCCTTGTGTCAAGCTGAATGAAATTAGCCCTCTGCTTGTATTTCTCAACAGAAAGTTCTCAAGTTTGTTGACACCTGAGAGGAAGATTTCTATTGTCAAAAATGTTTTCTGTACAAGGATGAGCTCTCACTGATGCAGTATGTTTCCTTGAAAGGAGTCAGATTTGGGGTAGAAACGTTTGGATTTGCTAAGCCTAAGTCTGGATATATATGGTCATTTATTATTATTTCTTCAGGAAAAAGGTGGGTCATGATAGTCCAGGGGGGTAGAGCATTGGACTATTGACCAGAGGGTCCAGAGTTCAAACCCCAGGCAAGGCACTCAGGGCACCTGATGCTCCACTCAAGCTATGTGATTTTTCCTGGTACCAATCTTCCTGGTAAACTTTATCTGCCACAGTGAAAGTAACTGGCTCCCCTTAATACCCTGATGTGTGAATTTCACAGACTGTATAGAGCTAAGTACTGGGTGAACTCTACCTTCACCCATAAAGTGACCTTCCAGCATTGATTACTGTGTTTATGGTATACAGGAAATGGTCAGTATTGAACGTGGAATATACCAATCTTCCTAATACATCCTTAGATTGTGCTAGCAGTAATGAAACCTCTGCTAGGTCAAAGATTATTGCCTGACTGCAGACAACTATTACACCTCCTCAGAGCTGGCTGATTTATTGGTTTCGAAAGGAACCGATAGACATGGGACATGGAGAATTAGAAGGAAGGAAGTACTAGATGACGTGTAGGCTAAAGAAGTAAAAAAGGAGGAATTGACTGCCCTAAAGCAAGGCAAAGTGATTGCTATGAATTGGGAAGATAAGATGGCCGTCAAGTCTCTGTACCCTTTACAGTACATAATACGGAATTTGTGGAATATAAATGAAAAGGATATGGTGCTATAAAAGCCAAAAGTTGCTGTTGTGTACAATAATACAATAGGTGGAGTAGAAAGGGAAGATCAGAACCTGACAAATTTCCCCATTATGAAACAAGGGGGGCAAATATTATTTAAAACATTTTTCTCTTGTTGGACCAGGGCACATGGAATGGATTTCTGTTGCAGAGAAAGGGTGGTGGACCAAAGGGTAAGTTCAGAATTTAGAATCAAACTAGTGGAAGATGTAACTGAGGGGTACATTGCATATGATATAACATGTGAGGGTTGAAGGCCTTCAGTAGAACCAAATCCTTGAACCTCTATGTAAGTTACAATTTCCCAGGTATATTCCACCTACAGAGAAGAAGGAAAAGCTTTGTAGGATGTATGCAGTTTGTTGTGCCAAAAGGGATGGAACAAGCAAAAAGATTGGAAAAGAAGCGAGGTGCCATTTCCAAGCATGTCACAGCCGCTAAGAACAGACATGTGATTTTATGAACAGGAGGAGATTTTCGTGTGTTTTAAAAATATGGTTAAAAGAATTCATAAATCATGCCTTCTGTTTCCACGTCATATCATTTTAATCGCCATGTTGTTTCGTCATCCTGTTTTTCAACGTTAATTAATAATTATAAATCGTCGATGACTTCATTTGCGTGTGACTGATCCTGAGCAACTTTCATTTGCCGCTGTGTTTGTAATTAAAAATTCGAAAATTATGAAGAAATGTTGCTGTTTCTCTCGCTTTTAATACACAAAACATTCTATATAAAATAAATTTAATTAGAATGAGCCAATTGCGACATGCCATACATCTTCAATCGTTTTCTCTCTGAATATTTTGATTATGCTGATAAATTTGTAAACTATTTCTTTCACTTTTTCCACGTTTTTTCTTTGGTAGTTGTTGATGCGAAAGAAGAATGGGGGTCCTACTACCGACCGACCAATCGATGCTTATGGACTGTGCCGTTAGGTGCTTGTTATAACAATATCCAGCTATGCTGATCAATGGTTGTAGGATATAAGTGGTTTATGGGCGAAGTTAAGCTAGTGAGTATATTTTATTGCAGTTTGTGACAGTATTATATTTGGAGATTATGACAGCCCATTTATGCTTGCTTTAGCACAATTGTATCTGAAATGGGGATTATCAGGATAATTCCATAAAGGTTCTAATAATGGGTTACCAGTATTTCCTATTGCTTGTTGAAATGACGTGGCTAGGTCGCTTAGATATGTTGGAAGGTCCGGTATTTTTAGATCCATGTGAATATCTGAGTTTCTTACAAACCAGGCGTCATTAGCAAGGGTTCGTAGAGTATTATTTTTGAAGCATGTCATTTTCTTCAATTTGGTTGCGGCTATTGAACCCAAGGCTGGGTAGCCTTCAGATAGGTGGTATCAGAGATTTAAATAACAGTAACTTGCTGAGAAGACGGAGGGGACTGGTGCATTTTATGAGGGGATAGGATAAGAAAGCGGCTGAATTGGCCTTGTTGAGTGCATATTGAGTGTGTGCTTGACAAGTGAGTTTACTGTCCATTTGTACACCAAGAAATTTAGCCGATGATGCCTGGGGGATTATTTCCCTGCCATAGTGGATAGGAGTGATGTGAGGATTCTTCCATTTTCTGGCGTAGTTTACGTTTACGCATTTTGTGGTGTTAATGGATAGTTTCCAATTGGTCATCCACTATGCTATGCTCTTAAGGTGTTCTTGGACATTTTTTGCGGCATGATTTGGGTCAAAGGAAGTTGACGCTCTAGCTGAGTCATCCGCATGGAGGTAGCTTTTGGGTCGGAGGGGAGGTCGTTAATGTAGAGGTTGAATAGGACGAGTGACAAAATTGATCCTTGAGGAAAGCCTGCGGATATGGACCGGGCAGTTGATTTGACATTGTTAAGGTCTAAAAAGAATGTGCGGTTTGAAAGAAAGGAGGGGATGGTCTTATTTAGGTATACTGATATGTCGGTTTTAAGCAGTTTATGTATTAAACCAGTTCGCCAGAACTTGTCAAAAGCTCTTTGGAGATCAAAGAAGACTACTTGGGTGTGCTTGTGGATGTTGAAGCCGAAAGTCATCTGTTGAACCAATCTTGTTATTTGCTGAGTCGTGGAATGGCGACGGCGGAAGCCAGTTTGCTCAGGTCTTATCAAGTCTATGGCCGAGATTTCTTCTTGTAGCATGTTTAAGATGCATTTTTCTAGAAGTTTGCCCATGCAGGGGAGCAGGCCACTGGGTCTATAGTTCAGGATATAAGAAGGATTTTTATCGGGTTTTGGAAGGAGTATTATCTTAGCCGTATTCAATGCCTTTGGGAAGTACGATTGGGAAAGACAGGCGTTGAGGATAGAGAGTAGGTGTTTGATAAAAGATTTAGGAAGGTTTTTCAGGTGAAGGTAGGAGATTTGATCGGGTCCTGGTGATGACTTGGTTTTGGAGAGGGAAATAATGGAGTAAAGTTCTTCAGGAGTAATTTACAGGAATATTTGGAATGGGCAAAGTGACAGGCCATAGACACTGATTAACGCTTCTGAATCCAACAAGGATGTATTATTGTTTTTAAAAATGAATTCGAAGGAGTCGGCAGAGGTATTTGCTTTGTCGCTGTCATCGTATAGTGCTCTCCCATTATGTGGTATTGGCGGGGTGGGTACCTTTTTCCTTCGCAGACAGCGGGCTAGGGTCCATACCAAATTATCCTTATGTGAGAGTGACCTTATTTTCTCTTGCCAAGCTTTTCCCAATATTTTCTAGTTTTGGATGTTACGAGGTTTCAAAGTGCACAGAACCAGATTTTATCTTGGCGGAGATGAGTTAGTTGCCAGAGGGCTCTGGCCTCGTTTCTAAGTGAAATTAGGTGCAATATGTCCGGAGGTAGTGTGGCACCAGCGATGGAGGCCGGAGAAGGAGGGTAGCGAGACTGATGAATGATTTTGGTTAAGGTGCTTGTAAAATCTTGAGCCGCTTTCTATATGCTGTCTGGAGTGCTAGCAGGAGATGGGACAAGGTTAATGGCCAAGCAGTTTTCTTTAAATATTATCCATTTAACTCTTCTAGTTGGTTCTGGTTGTATGAAGGAGGGTAGGAACGCAGTAAAATATGGGGCAGTGGTCAGAGGCTGATTTATCTAGGTTAAGGATTTGGAATGCGATATCTGCAGATAATGGAACTACATCCAGGATATCGGAGGAGTGGGGATGATGATGGAAGAGGGTAGGGAAAGGCGGTGAGTGAATTGAAAGTGAAATATTTTTGGTAAATAGGAGCTTATGAAGGGCTTGCCCTCGTGTGATAGTGGTTTTTCAACCCCAGGCAGAATGTTTGGCGTTTAAGTCACCACCTTTTATGAGCTTTGGGTGCAGTAGGGATGAGAGCGCTGATAAGCCAGGGGCGTCTGACTTTGAGGATGAAGGTGGAAAGTAGGCTGACCAAATGTTAAGGGTCCCGGTAACTCCTTTTATTGCTATTCCAGCGAGTTCCAGTTTTTGGGTGGGTGGGGGTTGAAGCTATGTGAAGTTTAGGTTAGTTTTGGATAGGATCATGACCCCGCCACCAGGATCATTGGCTCTATCTCTTCTGATTTTAGAGTAATTTGGACAATTAAATGTTTGGCTATTATTATTTTTGGTTTCTTGAAGAAGGATGATGTCTGGATAATGATTGGTTATTAGGAGTTTTAGCTCTTTTTTTTTGTTTTATATGCCATTTATGTTCCATTGTAAAACTTTAAAGAAGTGGTTGTTTATTTGTGAATTAGGCACCATTTACAAGTTGAAGAAGGACTGGTATAAGGTCATTGGTGATGACGCTAATAAGGGTTTTACTGTCAGTAGGAGAGTGAAGTTTCGTAATTATGCTCAATAGAGCAGTTCTTATATTTGCAGTTGATGATTGGTCATTGATTGAGGGAGAGTGTTGTCTAGAGGGTGGCGAAGGGTGTTGATCGGAGGTTGGGGGAGAGTTAAGAGATGATTGAGGGGTTCACAGCCAAACTGTCAGCTATCAAGAGGGCCGTAAAAGACATAAGAGATTGTAATGGCTCTTCTCTGATCTGTTCCCACCCAATGATTTCTATATAATCCATATCAGTCTTGTCATCAATGCACCTGATGGTTCAGGAGATCTATTATACCCTGTGGTCCCTTCAGATAAAGGGGAAGTAGGTATCCTCTACATGGACTGCTGGTCATGTGGGAATACCAGGCATTGAAAAAGCTGGCAAAGCAGCAAAGGAAGCCCTGATCAATCTCAAAACAGTCTCAGCATTGCTTCCTGTGGTGAACGTCGTGGCTGCCTTGCGGACTTTTGTTCTGAACCAGTGGAAGGAAGCTTGGTGATTCTTGCAAAACAAGGAACTTAAGGCCATAACTTTGGTTGTATTGACAGCGCCCTTTTCCATCTGGAACATTCAGAGGGAAGAGGTCAGGATCACGTGCCTGAGAATAGGGCACTTAGCCCTCTCGCACTCTTCATGGAGACAAAAGTGCAACCTTGCTGCAATGGTTGTAACAAGCGCCTGATTGTGACTCAGAAATAAATTATAAAAAGCTAGATACCTTTTTTAAAATATGAGATAATTTAAGCAATAGTTTAGGGGAGGACCCCAACTTTTTAGGTAAGGTTTCCGAGTTTTTGAAGGAAACTGACCTGAACGGACAACTTGAGTTTCCGTTCCTTTTTTTTTAAATAATTTTGTTTTTAACTATTTATGTGTTTTTTTATATATTGATGTATTTATCAAAATTGGATTGAGGTTTTAAATGTTTTAAAAAGTGGTGCAAAAAGAACCACTATTACTAAGGGTTGGTTTCTTTGGGTAAGATCATTGCCTTCAGCTACGAGATCTCAATGAAAATGTTGGTTAGTACAGAAGAGAGGGGTGATCCCATGGATGCACTTTCATGATGTTCAATGTGCTTATCATTTTAAAGGAAGTATGAGTTCCTAAGGCAGAATTTGCGAGGTCCAGGTTAATCCTTAGCTAATCCCTGTGAGGTGAGGTTTTTGATGAGTAGCATGGAGTCATCAATGGGCGTATTTGTGAACAAGGAGATGACATCAAAGGTCACCAGCATGTTGACCTCTTGGACTTCAGCATTCCGAATAATGTGAATGAAATCCATGGAAGTTTTAGTAAAAAAGTCAGTATTTCTGGCAAAGAGTTGAAGAGCATGTGCAACATATTGTGCTAGCTTGTGGGTTGGTGCATCGATGTTGCTGACGATGGGTTGTCAGCAACATTGATGCGTTATCACCTTAAGTACCATCAAAGCACGCTGAAACTTAAAAACTAAGAAGAAAAAGAACCATAATGAAACTACAAAATATTAACTTGCGATCCTGGAAAGATAGCCTAGGCGTGTACACTAATAGGCAATGGTTCGCATTCTTATATATAATTACATATTTTATGTATTTTATACACTCTTTCCCCTGTATGGTAAATTTATTCATTCATTTATTTATTATATTACCAACACAAAGCCCGGATACATCATGAAATGACTTTCTTGCTTGCAAGAAAGAAAAACATCTTCAATTGCCATTATATATTTGTGGAGAATGGAAAGTCAAACTTTGTATGTCTCCGCACTTGTCCAATAATTTGATTTTCCTTGTCAGTATTTGATCTTTATACCTAATAAACGGAAATATAGTATCCATAGAGCATATTTTATTTCTTTTTTAAATTAGATCTTATTCTTAATCTAATGCGAAACCTTTCATTATTCACTTGTTTGTTACTGTTCACACGGCAACAGCGTCACCAAATGAGCAAATCAAAACAAACATTATTGCGTACTTCAGAAACAGCATCCTTTACACACTCACAGACCATAGGCTTTCCTTTCCAACTGAATGACATGGAGCAAATTCTTAACGGTATGGCTTCTCATTTGCGTAAACAAGGATATACTGTTTCAGGTTGCTAATCTTAGTGAATGTATTTTGGAAAGAATGGACGGGTGAGATCTTTTGTGAGATATATGCCTTTTAAATTTGGAGAACACCTAATTACATACACAACAATAATACTTGCTGCTGAGATAGCCATGTTTTAATTGCTTTGGGCTCTGCTTGAATTGACTGCAGTATCAATCTCTGTAGAAAATATATTTGTAAATGTTCCTTTTTGAAGTAGTTAAGATCTATGTTTTTGGAATAATTGAACGGGAGTCAAGTGTGAAACGACAGCTATAAACATCGTCAATAATGTTTAGAAAATAGTACTTATTATTTCAAATGCCCAATGATCAAACGATACATTGAGTCAAAATCATTCAAAATGGATTGTTAAAATACAATTGTTATAAATAGGAAGATTCGATATTTAAGTAGTTAACGCAAAGTTAGATTTTTATTGTGTTCTGTAGTGAGGGACCATTTTATTTAATATGCTGAATCAATTCGCAAATACACCTATTAACGCCACAAATCCCTTGCTGTTGTGAAATACTCCTTTTTAATTATGGTGATTGTGACCTGAATTCATTTCTTCTTCTACATTCTGTTCGATTGGCATTGCTTTTATTCTTGAAAATGTCATTATTTAAGGATACAAGTGTGACCTATATATTTTTAATGCATTTAATGTACTCACTTTCACAGCAAGCCGATAATAGTTGATTATATGCAGTTTAATTGAGTACACTATGCATTTAAACGGGCTTTATTTTTATGCAAATTCAGAATCAATAGAAACAAAATTTAATTAAATATTAGAGCAATGTATGACAATAAGAAGTCTCCTTGAGATTGAGTGTTTGTGTACAATAATATAAAAATGTTTAACATCACCAATATAATGGCACGCTCATTTAAACTGTTAAATTCTCATTAAGTATGATGAACGATCATGCATCAATTGTCCTTTGATTATGGAAAATTTAGTTAACCAAACTGTGCAAACATAATGAAATGGCACCCATCATAATTTCTGTCAAATTTCCTTGAAGAATTAGCAGTTTTAATGTAGCGTTCTTGGATTTATTTTGATGAATGCACCAAACTCAAAGGATTTCATTTTCACCTTACTCATCTCTCAATAAATAATCAGTGTTACAAAAACAGTGTAAAAAAACATATAGTTTTACATTTGAATGTCCACAATATGAAATGCGCTGTAAGTTGATGAAAATCCACAAAAAATAGTATTATTTACATTTGCTCTACCCCTCATGGTGTACAATCATGACTCCACAGCTAATTAAAAATGGTCTGCAGAAATCACGTTGTGTTGTATTAGCAAGGGAGCAAAAATCTCTCTGTTGTAGTAGTGAGATTCGTATGATATGTTTAGGGAAATGACCCCATAACTCATCACTGTAATTCAAATGCCTCGGAAAGAAGACATGGTCAAGTGTTAAACGATACTCATTTGAAATGAGAAATTTGAGCTTTAATCATTTCATTACAGATCTGACTGATGTGAGTCTCCCTGGTTAGTTTCCTATCTATATTAATTCCTAGTATTTTAGAATTTTCAACATCAGTACATTTTTATATACTATAACTGCATACAATATGCTGAGTTTTGTTAGAATTTAAAGGTAAATTATTAATATGAAACCTGCCTTTTAGCCTCTCTTTTATTTGCTCTGAATCGTACCTTATTTCTAATATATGTATTTAAGATTTTTCTTAGCTTTAGCCTTTTAACTATGTAAAAATCCCACGGGGATATTCCCTAACAAAGGTGTCCGATGTTATTTGCTTAAGGATGGCATTTTGCACGTGAAATTGTATCACAATCGTTTTCATAAAAAGTCACGAATGCCATTTCTAGGTACCTTTGAGTGTCTGACTGCTGAGCCAGGGACATAATGGCATCAACAAATGCATTGATTTGTGATTGTCATTTGTCGAAATTGCCATTCAAATCAAACAATGCAAACAAGAAATTTGCCACTTATTTCCTTCACAAACCCACCACAAACTCGAGCCCTCATGCTGACGGCATTAACTTCATTCTTCGCTGATTCTATCAAAGCATCAGAATGGCATCGGTCGTATCTAGGGTGAACCAAACCATTGAAGCTGATGAGACGTTTGACAAAAAACATAAGGTGCGCATTATTTATATTCACTGAATAGCTAGTTTAATGTACATTAATGAGGTAACTACCATGCAAATGGGAAACAGAAGGAAAATAGAAACCTGATTTAACAAAGTTCAAGGATGCAACCTCTCGCAAGCAATATTCAACACATGCATCTATGAAAGAGACAAATTGAAGGAAACACAAAAATTGGGCATCAAAGGAGCCAAGGATAAATGACGAAGCAATCAACATGCTCCGGTTTGCAGATGAAATAGCAGGAGTGACGAAAAAGCAAGAGGACCTGAAAGCAAATCTGATTATTATGGACCACCTACTTGGGGAATATAATATGAGCACAACAAGAAGAAAACAAAATTCTTGTGCGTGTGGAAGAGAGAAGCTGAATCCAGATATCGCAAATTGAGGAGTGAAACTGGACCAAGTGGAATCCTTCTTTCATCTACTTGTTGGGCAGTAATATAGTAACATGAGATGGAAGAAGTTCGACCGACGTTAAGCAAAGAATAGCCCAGGCAAAGAGGACGTTCATTGAGAAAAGGCTATTACTATGTTCAAACAATATAAGATTGCAAACAAGGAAGCAGATGGTCAAAACGTTTGTGTGGAGCATTGCATTCTATGGATCAGAGCCATGGAATAGCAAAAAGGATCCCGCAAGGATGGCCAAAATACCAGTACATGGAAGGGCAAATTAAGAAGAACGTAAACAGCAAGCCTATCAAAGGGAAATGATGCTTAATAGCAAAGAATGGAGGGCCTGCAGTAAACCAATCTTAGGATTGTTATACTGATGTTGATGATGATTTGTTAGTTAACTTTTTAAAGTCAAATAACTCACATTTACCCCGTGTTTCATAATCATCATTTCTATATCACAGTACCATATCTATATCATACCTAATAAATATTTTATTACTCCAAACAAAACAAAAAATCCTGCATTCTCCTCTAAATCAGGTCCCTCTTCAGCTCTGAGTACTTCCTTCCTCCCTTCATCCCGTCCAACATCCCTATCCTGTTCCTTCCCTTTCCTTGCTTGCCTCACATTCTCCCCTCTATTACCATCTTGAACAGTCCCCTGTCGGTCAATATGCCCTTCATCCATTTTTACTGCCTCAATAGGATTTCTCCCAACCAACACCTCTCTTCACCCACCATACCAAGTACTTTCTCATTGGTTTTCTTCTCGGTCCATTTCACCTTCTCCATTTTCTCCACACCCACATGTCAAAAGCCTCCAGTCCACGACTATCCACCTGCTTCAATGACCACATTTCCACACCTTATATAACTCTGCACCATATCAAAAATTTCCCGAATCTTTTTTTAATATCCTTAGTCAACGTGCCATTCATTAACTCTCTCCTCCTTATGAAAGCCTCTGTGCCTAGCATAATTCTTCTCCATACGTCCCTACTACTTTGATCGTATTGGTCCAAAACACTACCGAGGTATGTAAACTGTTCTACCTGCTCTAGTTTTTGCCCTCCTATTTTCATGTTTACCTTAGCTTTTTTCTTTCTAGAAAATTGCACAACCTTTGTTTTATTAATTTTGTTTCTCCTCCCATATCTGTCGTACTGGATTTCCGATTCACTATGGAGTGCCTCATGCTCTTGGCTGACTGACAAACTAAAGCTTGGTCATCAGGAAACCTAACTGATTTTACGAATTCCCCACCCACCTTCATTTCTACCTCCAATTCTTCTTATGCCTCTTTAATCATTTCTTCTGCATACAGGTTGAACAGCAATGGTGATAGTGGGCAACCCTTCCTTACACCTCTTCCTAACACTGCCCAACCGGACTCCCCGTTTCCCACTGGTACCTGAGCATCCTGAGACATGTACAGGTTGCGGATTAGCCTCCTTTCCCTCCAATCTATTCGTATTTTCTGCAGAATACTGATTAGTTTTTCCCAATTCACTCTATCAAACTCTTTTTCGAAAATTACGAAACAGGCAAATACCTCCTGGTTATGTTCTGTATTCCTCTCGATTAATAATCTCATTTCTGCAACGGCATCACGCGTACCTCTCCCCTTCCTAAACCCGCACTGATCATCTCTAAGTAATCATTTGCCCTACTCTGTATCCTTTGGTTTATCATCCTGAGAACAACTTTAGCTGCGTTGGATATCAAACTTATCATCCTGTAGTCCTCACATGATGTAGCCTTTACCTCCTTTGGAATAGGAACTAAAACTGATCTCACATAGTTTTCCGGCCAGATTCCTTCCTCATAAATACTGCGGATCAGCCCATAAAGCCTCTTCCTCCCACATTTTCCTAAGCCTATTAAAATTTTCGCGGGAATGTTATCCATCCACACAGCCTTATTTAGTTTCATCTCCCTTAATGCCCTTCCTATCTCATTGCCTTGATGTAAACTATCTTCTTCTACATCATGTTCCTTTTCTATGTCTAACTTTTTTGGTCTAAGCTCTTTACTATACAGTTCTTCTATATACTACCTTGATCAAAAATTTCCCGGAATTTATTCAGAAAATTAAAAATACAAGTTTATTCATCTAAATCTATATTGTCCCCTTCAAAGTAATCCCCATCGACTGCAACACACTTATGCCAGCGCTTGATCCAATCCTCGAAACATTTTTTATATTCGGTTTTCGGTATGTCCATCAGTGCTTCCTGCGATTTTTCCATTACTTCCTCTCGGCTGCTAAAACGCGTTTCCCGTAATGGTTTTTTAACTCGATTGAACAGAAAGAAGTCACAGGGAGCCAAATCAGGTGAATTCGGTGGCTGTTGGATGGTATTTGTTGCATTTTTCGTCAAAAAATTACGAATAATGATAGCACTGTGCGACGGTGCGTTATCATGGTGCAAAATCCACGAGTTTTCTGCCCACATTTCTGGTCTCTTTCGGCGAATTGCTTCACGCAAACGTCTCATAACGCCCAAATAATACTCTTTGTTTACTGTCTGGCCTTCTGGCAAAAATTCATGATGCACTACATCGTTGTAATCCATGAAAACCGTCAGCATTGCCTTCTTTTTTGACTGAAAACGACGTGTTTTTTTTGGTCTCGGCTAATTTGGTGAACGCCATTCACTTGCCTGATGTCTGGATTGCGTGTCGTACTCATAAACCCACGTCTCGTCTCCAGTAATGATCCTTTTGATGAATGTGGGATCGGATTCAGCCTCGCAAATCATGTCTTTTGCGACGTCAACACGGTCTCTTTTTTGCATGAAATTGAGGTCTTTTGGCATGCTACACGACGGAAACCCAAATCATTAACCACAATGTCTTGGGCGGATCCATAGGCAATGTTCAAGTCCTCCGCTATTTCTCTGATGGTTAATTTGCGGTCATTGACCAACATTTCTTTTACTTTATCAATTTTTTCACCGACTTTCGATGTCGATGGTCTGCCACTGCGTTCATCATCTTCGATTGACTCACGACCACTTCTGAACCGCTCGTGCCACTGGTAAACGACCGTTTTTTTTAGAGAATCGTTGCCGAAACACTTTTCCAACATTTCCAACGTCCGTGCGCCACTAAATCCGTTTTTTACGCAAAATTTAATACAAGTTCGTTGTTGCAAATTTAAATCCATTTCTGCAATTGTAAAAAATCGCCAACACACACAGAGATAGATGTACTCTTGGCTACGTAACTTTTGCAAATGTCAAGTTATGACACTAAGATTTAAAGGGAATATCAACAACAGATGTACCAATTTAACAAAAAAAACAGAACTCAAATCGGAACGATGGGAGCGCCACACGGTGGTTATTCCGGGAACTTTTTGATCAAGGTAATATTCTTTCCATCCCTCTTGGATATTTCTTGCGTCAACTATCATCTTACCCGCCTTATCTCTAACTGCTATCGTTGATCTACCTTTCTTACTTCCCGATAAAGATTTAACTTTGCTGTACAGCGCACCGATTTCCCCCTTGCTTTGCAGACTTTCCATATCATCGCACTGCGTCTTCCACCATGCTTCTTTTGCTTTATTTGTTGCCCGTCTCAATTTATTGTTTAATTCTTTGTACTTCATTTTGCCTAATTCTGTATTTAGATTCTTTCATTTTCGCCGCTCATCCATCTTTGTAATCATCTCATCCGTGATCCATGGTTTCCTAGTCCTTTTAGCGTTAACGGTTCCAATAGTGTCTTTTGCGGCTTTAGAAAAGCCTCTCTTAATACTTTCCCAATTTTCTTCAATATTACTTAGCTCTTTACCATCCTCCATGATATCCTCTACCGCCTGTTTTTATTCCATCCTTTTCAAACCAGTTAATGCTTCTACATTCCATTTTCTGACTCGTCGCCCCTGCCTTATCCTTTTGAAACGTACTCTACATTTCATAACCACTAAATTGTGCTCAGAGTCTGCATCCCCTCCCGGGAAGCTGTGCAAATTTATCACACTGTTCCTAAACTTGTGTCTAACCATGATATAATCTAGCTGATACCTTTCTGAGTCACCTGGCATTTTCCATGTATACCTGCATCTTTTGTGGTGTCTAAACCAAGTTTTGGTGGTGACTAGCCCGTCTCCAGCAGAACTTAACTGCTTTCTCCCTGCTGTCATTCCTTGTGCCTAAACCGTAGTCCCTGACCTCATCACCATCGCTTCCTTCGTCTACCGTCGCATTCCAATCCGCCATCACTATCAAATGTTTCCCTGCAGGAACATACGCGATTATGTCTCCTAACTGATCATATATCCAATCCGCCTCTTCTTCCTTATGGTTCTCGGTGGCAGGTATACCTGAATAATAACCAAGTTTGTCGGTTCTGCTTTTATTTTTTATTATTTACTAGTAGTATTTTATCCGTTACCTGCTCTATGTTGCAAGAAATAATGAGCTCTACGGCCTCTCAATAAAGAAGAAAGGGGAAGAAAACTCCAATGGCCGTAAGGATTAGTTGCCAATCTCTCGTCAGACCAATTGTTGTGTTGGTGTGACGGGAATCACGTCAGGGACCAACCACAACCTCTCGACCAGAATACCCTCTGTGGTGGTTTACGGGAGATTAATCCGCTCCCAGAAGTTGGGCCCTTTTGAGTGTGTGTGCGTTTCTCGAGTGCTTGTGTGTGTGTTTGGTCTGTGCCATCCACAGAGTGTGTGCTTGAGAATATCCTGGAATCTTTAACGGGGTCTACTCTACAGCCTCGTGAAGGATTCCATCTCCATCTGAAATTCTTTAACAGGGTCTCACAGCCTCGTGAAGGATTTCAGACAGGATAGTGTGCGTGTGGCTGTGTGTTGGTCCCGTACGCGGATTAATCTCCCGTAAACCGCCACAGAGTGTGTGCTTGAGAATATCCTGGAATCTTTAACGGGGTCTACTCTACAGCCTCGTGAAGGATTCCATCTCCATCTGAAATTCTTTAACAGGGTCTCACAGCCTCGTGAAGGATTTCAGGCAGGATAGTGTGCGTGTGGCTGTGTGTTGGTCCCTGACGCGGATTAATCTCCCGTAAACCACCACAGAGGGTATTCTGGTCGAGAGGTTGTGGTTGGTCCCTGACGTGATTCCCGTCACACCAACACAACAATTGGTCTGACGAGAGATTGGCAACTAATCCTTACGGCCATTGGAGTTTTCTTCCCCTTTCTTCTCTGCTCTATGTTGACTACGTTTCTCCCTACCTCTTCATTTAATACTATGGGACCCCTCGTTTGCTCTCGTCCCCGCCGCTGTATATTATTCTATACTTATCATTCCAGTAATCCCCGCAATCTTTCCATCTCACTTTGCATAGACCTAAAATATCAATATTTCCCCTTTCCATCACTCGCTTAACATTCTCCAATTTCCTTGTCCTCATGATTGTCCTAACATTCCACGTTCCTATTCTAACTAATTTGGTCTTCTTCTCCTGCGTCTTCTGTCCTGCTGCTGGTTTTCCCTTGCAAGGGTTTCGTGGGATGACGACCGCGGAAGCCTTGCCTCCCCCGCTGCTGGGTACGACACACGGCCGATTGGGCCGAGCCCCATAGTTGCCAGGACTCAAAATCTCAGTATAGTCCAACTTGTTAATCTTGGGAATGATAATTGATGTCGTTTCCCGTTCCCTTCCTCAAAAGTGTTTTTAACGTGACACCATCACTTATTGGCCGCCCCAGTGGGGTCACATACCATTGCATCCGCCTCACTGAGTAACAGACGCTGCGTGGACTACCTTTCGTCTTGCTCCTAACCTTCGACCTGTCTGGCATGGGTGACCCTACCAGGTGATATAATTATTACTCCTGCCAGCACCGCTCTAGGGGTCATCGGAACGCACAACCCCTTCCACCACGTCAAGGTTGTAGTCCGAGTAGGGATACATATATATATAATATATTTAAATGAATATATAAATATTTACACACACATATATATATATATATAGTATATATATGTGTGTGTGTAATATTGTGTGTGTGTGTAATTTATTTATTTATATTTTTATATATATATATATATATATATATATATATTTATATATATATATATATATATATATATATATATATATATATATATATATATATATATATATATATATATATATATATATATATATATATATATATATATATATATATATGTATTAACATATGCATTTAAATGAATATATAAATATGTACACGTGTATGTATAGTATATATATATATATATTAACATATACAGGGTCCTACCCAAAAGTGGTAGGACTGTTTTTCTCTGGTACGAACGGTGTGATAGAGGAGGGTGCGTCTGGCAGGGTAAGGTGGAGGGGGCTCTTAGCAACAGAGAAACTCCAACCTCAGTCACCTGCGGGCTGTCGTTGAGTGAGGAGACCGTTTTAGTGAAGCAAGTTTTCTGCCCGCGTCGAAAAACAAAATGAATCTGAATTTAGAGCAATGTTATTCCGTGAAGATTTGTGCGAACTTGGGAAGACGGCACCTAAACCCTCGATATGATGAAGCAGGCTTATGGGGAAACTCCTATAAGCCGTTCCATAGTATTTGAGTGGCACAAGTGGTTTAAATAGGGTAGGGAGCTTGTTGAAGACGACCATCGCTCCGGACGGCCGTCGACGGCAAGAACCGACACGGATGTGGACAGAGTGAGGACACTGCTGAACACAGACCGACGCTTAACTAGTGGAGAAATGGCAGACAAGTTGGGTCTGTCTGCATTCAACATCCAACGCATTATTACACAGGATTTGGCCATGCTCGAGGTGTGCGCCAAGATGGTGCCGAAAATTCTGAGTGTCGACCAAGTGATAAATAGATAAAGAACGTACTACGGCCGAGTGAATGGAAAGAATATAAAACCCAAAGCCGTACACTTAAGGGCACTTTTAGGGGGAATAAAGAAGGGGGTTTACAGGGAGTGAGAAAGTTATAGCAATCACTCAACCATTCCGGTATATGTAGACACATTGACCGTCGTGAATCGCAAACACACAACACTCAGGGTTTACGGGGCGGGAAGCCCGACGCCAGTGACCCGTCACTCAAACAAATGAAATATAAAATAAATAGTTCTAACAATTACTCCCTTGATCAGGTATTTGCACAACAAATTGACCTTCACAAGTCGCAACCACACACACACACACAGGGTTTACGGGGCGGGAAGCCCGACGCCAGTGACCCGTCATTCAGACCAATGAAGTATAAAATAAAAAAATATAACACTTACTCCTTCGCTCAGGTATTTGCAAACAAATTGACCTTCGCAAGTGACAAACACACACACACTCAGGGTTTACGGGGTTGGAAACCCGACGCCAGTGACCTGTCACTCAAACTAGGAAGACACTGTAAGCACAGTGCTGGTGGGGAAATAGTGCCGAAAAAACTGACACCAGGTGTTTCGCATGCTAAGCAGGCCTCTTCAGAGAAGAATGATGAAATTAGTTGGAGCCAAAATATATAAGTAAAAGTTAAGTAGGGGAGGGGGGGATGGTAATGGACAGGGGAAGGTTATGGGGGGGAGCACGTGGATGAACTTCGAAACCCAATCTTGGAGAATTCACCCGTAAGCCACTTGGATATTTCGTAGGTGGGAGAATTGATGGCGGACACAATGGGGCGCATGGGGCAATCTGTTTTATGTATTTTTGAGAGTCCGTATAGGCGTGAGAGGTGTGGGTTCGGAACATTAAGTCTGAATTTAAGTTTTTTATCGATTAGGTGCTTGCAATTAGTTAATGCAGACTTATAGCTTAGGATCATTTTGTTGAGGGGGTTTTTTAAGATTTTGGTGTAGGGACCATTGTCAATTAGAGATTGCATTTTTTGAAGATAGGTGTCTTTGTCCAGAATAACACAGGAATTCCCTTTGTCAGATTTTAAGTAGAAGCAGTTTGTGTTACGAAGTGAGCGGATAAGAGGAAAGAGGTTACTCGGAGGTTGTACACTCTTGTTGGGGACTTGCGTAAGGTTTTTCCTAATTTGGTTCCCACAGCAATCCCGGATTTGATTCTTGGTTCCCATATCAAGGTATTTAATGGCAGATGCTATGTGTGCAATGAGATCATTCCAGGGTGGTTTTGGGGGTTTAACACTGAAATTCAGGCCCCGGTTTAGTAAAATTAACTCCTTACGGGAGAAGCTGGTCTCGGAAAGATTAACTACAAAAGGGAATTGCTTCGCCTTGGCGACATGAGGATGGGTGCTTTCGTCCTTGATGGAGGAGAATTTCTTGGAAATTGAGAATTGTTTTGGCGGTAGCTTATGGATGCTGACTGAATGGACTTTCCTATCATATTCTAACCACTCGGTAAATTCAATTGAATCCAGACCTGCCGTTAACTTAATATGAATATTGTAGGCTTCAATTTCAAGTTTTGATCTTTTTGCGTAAAGGAATTGGATTTTAGACTTCAAAAATACGGCTTTTTATCATGGAATCATAGCGGAAAAATTGGTTTTTCCGAAGGTGGTCGAGGAGATGAATCGGGGGAGAATTCCGTTACTTTGGGAGTCTGTTACATGCAGCGTGTTCTCTAAAGCGTGTGCGAATATTTCTGCGAGTTTGCCCGATGTAAGAAAGGTCACAATGTGGGCAGGAGGTTTTGTAGATTCCAGATTTGTCTAGGGTCTCAATAGGATCTTTTGGATTAACAAATAGGTGTTTCAGTTTAGTTTGACTAACAAATGTGGGTGTGTATTTGATTTTTTTGAAGATAGAAGGAAGAACCTTTTGTTAGTTGTGGGTGGTGAGGTAGTTTGTAGTGGTGGGTAGTTGAGGTAGTCACTTACAGTGTCTTCCTAGTTTGAGTGACGGGTCACTGGCGTCGGGCTTCCCGCCCCGTAAACCCTGAGTGTTTGTGTGGTTGCGACTTGTGAAGGTCAATTTGTTGTGCAAATACCTGATCAAGGGAGTAATTGTTAGAACTATTTATTTCATATTTCATTTGTTTGAGTGACGGGTCACTGGCGTCGGGCTTCCCGCCCCGTAAACCCTGAGTGTTGTGTGTTTGCGATTCACGACGGTCAATGTGTCTACATATACCGGAGTGATTGAGTGATTGCTATAACTTTCTCACTCCCTGTAAACCCCCTTCTTTATTCCCCCTATAAGTGCCCTTAAGTGCACGGCTTTGGGTTTTATATTCTTTCCGTCGACCAAGTGATCGTGCTCGTCGTGAGACAGCTCCTGGCCAAATACGGCGTTGCCATGTATCCGCACCTGACCTATTCTCCCGATTTGGTACCATAGTCAGACGTTTAATGAAAAATCAATATTCCCTGAAAATTGAGAGATACAAGCATATAGTGCGGCGACAGTGGAGAAAATATAAGAAACATTCAACATTCAGAGAACTTCATCAGTATAACAGCACCAAATAGCTTACTGCCCTCGACAAACGGTATTATCGTGGAGGACTCATATTTTGTGAAAAAATAAGGAGGATGAGGAAAAATAAGTCAGTGGGACCGGATAATATCTCAATTGACATTCTAAAACTGGGTGATACCGCAATAGCTTTGTACCTGAGTCATCTATTCAAAGTAACTTTAAATGATGATGCCTTGCCCAGTGATTGGAAAAAAGCAAATATTACACCAATTTCAAAGAAAGGGGATAAAACAATTGCCAGCAATTATAGACCGGTAAGCATTACCTCAGTTGTTTGCAAAATAATGGAAAAAAGAATTGCTGACTACATTCGGTAATGGGTATTCAAACACAAACATGGGTTTAGAACGCGATACTCGAGTGAAACGCAGCTTTTGGGATCGGCGACGCAATAGACGAAGGAAAGGATGTGGATGCAGTAATTGTTGATTTTTTGGCAGGTTTCGACCGAGTGCCTCACGATAAATTATTGTTAAATTTGGATTCGATACCATTGGACTTGAGGGTAAAACAATGGATAAAAAAATTTCTTAGAGGCAGAACTCAAAAATTAAAATTAGGGGATACATTTTCAAATGAGGCGAGCGGTTTAGCAGGAGTTCCACAAGGCAGTGTTCTAGGGCCATTACTCTTCCTAATTTACGTAAACGATCTACCAAACAATTTACATTCCCAAATAAGACTCTTTGCTGATGACTGCATTATATACAGACGGAAAGAGCATGTAAATGACCACGTAATACTACAAAATGACATGGATCGCCTTGGTGACTGGGTTAAAAATAATAATATGGGCATTAATATAAGTAAAAGTAAGCATATACATTTTTCAAATAATAATAATGCAGAAAAGGAAATTTACACCCTCTTTGGAGAAAGAATCCCATGTACCAGTCAATGCAAATATTTAGGCATTTATTTAACGGTGGGGAGTCCAAGTAGATAATTTGACACGGAAGGCATTTAAATTATATCATTGGGTGATGAGAAATTTAAAAGGAGGTAGCGTAGCCACAAAAGAAAAAGCATATAAGGCACTGGTTACCCCTATCCTAGAATACTCCTCCATAGTATGGGATCCATATGAGGTGGGACATATTAAAAAGATCGAAAAAGTTCAAAGAAAGGCAGCAAGATATGTACTCGGAAGGCACCAAAGAACAGATAGTGTCACCGAAGTGTTAGATATACTGAAATGGGAGAGTTTGAAAAATAGAAGAAAAAGGAGTAGGTCAGGCGCGATGTATAGAATTGTTAAAAAGGACGAAGCGTGGGAAGATTTATTGCAAGGGATCGAGAAGCCTAACTTAAAGGGAAAAAACGACCATAGCCACAAAATAAAAATAAGGACTCAAAAATCAAATAAGAAAAAATACTCTTTTTTAAATAGAACTATAACTGATTGGAACCAGCTGCCTGGAGGTTTGTTTGAGCCCTTTCCATCCAATTTTAGAAGTTTTAAGTATAAATGTAAAGCAGCCACTGTGTAATAAACATTATTGTTGATATTAAAATATTGTTCGTATGTGATGTGGACGGCATTTTGTATGTGATGTGGAAGTTTGTTTGTATGTGATGTGGAAGTGCCATTGTATGTAAAAATATTTTGTCTTTTATCTGTTTTTATGTGTCCGTATGTAATTTTCGTTGTAAGAGCTGTGACCAAACTTGACCGTTGCCACCAGGAAAATCGCCTAATTGTAACGTATTTGTGTGAATAAAAATAAATTAATGTTCTTGTAATATTGTGTTAATGGACACTTTTAGGATTTGCAGAGTATTGTTTAAACTAGGAGATAGGTATTTGTTTAACAATATTTGGGATTAAAGCGTAGGTTCTAATTATTAATGGTTACCAGATTAGAATCCAAAATTTCGTGCCAAATGATCCATAAAACGCATATAGTTCAAGGTATTGTATTAAGGTTCGTAAACCTGACTTGTAATCACTGGCATTGTAATGATGAACAATGGTTTTAATCAGCTAAGGCTCTTTTCGCTTTCAGAAAATATTTAATTGTGGTCTGGGGTCTAATTCCGTAAATACAATCAAAACCTTGGAAAGGTATTCTCGACGATATGGTCTTGTGCTCTTTTGTTGAGTCGTTCGATCGCGGTAAGTTCGTACGTTTTAAATGTTACTGTCCCGAATGTTCCATTTTTGTTGGGTACATAAGTTTCAGATATTTTGAGAAATGCTTTTTGGTTTTCCGAGTCTAGCATTAGATACGGTGAGTCTTCGAATTGCTTCTCACTCGAACGCTGGTTTTTGGAATGAAGGGATGCTGTCTTTTGTTCACGGTTTTCGTTGTGAAAGTACGGAGTTCCAGTAATCTCACCTTGTTGGGGTTCACCTTTGTTGATTGATTGGAACACCTGTTGGATGCTGTGACCTTAGTAACCATTAGTCGCTTCAACTTCCCCCTTCGGACGCTGTATATTATCACACTGCTCAGTTACAAAATGTGAGTAGGTGCGGACGGAGCGAGCTGCTGCTTGTTGCGATATCTCTTGCTGCCGACTGCCGGCTAATTGGTTTATGCGCCTTCGTCTCCGCACTCTAGTACTTTCCTCTGGTGGGAGGACTAGGAAGACTCCGTAGTTGACAGATGAAATGTGGTAACCGCTGCATAACCCCCCTTGCAGTGGGTAAGCCTTGCCAACAGGAGAAAGGAAAAACAAATAAATAACAATTTACAAAGCAAAATCCCTCAGATTCCGTGGGAACTGGACCCGGCGGCCACTCCGGGTGCTCAGTACCGGGGGCATAGTTGTTCCGGGCTTTAGCCTCTTGGGATTCGGAGGGACTGGACGTAGTAATCATCCTATCTCGATGGCTGTCATCTTTCAAAAAGAATGCTGGCTTAAGTCTATCAATAGACACCGTTGTATCCTTCCAATTGACTCGAAGGGTGAAATATTTTTCCGTCCTATTTAGCAATTCGAAAGGTCCATCATATGGTGGCTGGAGGGCACGCTTTGTCGCCTTGTGGCGCACAAACACTTGAGATGAGGAGGCCAAATCACGGTGCTGAAAAACAACCTTCTCTCCATGACGGGTGATGGGAAGAGGGTGCAGCTGCTGCATATGACCTCTCATGTGTGCGGCGAAGTGGGTCTCAGCAATAGGAGGATTCGTTTGAGGTGAGAATAACTTCCCAGGAAGGCGTAATGGTTCTCCATACACCATCATGGCAGGGGTGGCCTTCCGGTCCTCTCTCCATGCTGATCGAATGCCGAGTAGTACCCATGGGAAGGCATCTGACCAGCTTTGATCGGAATGCCACATAAGGGCTGTCTTTAAATGGCGGTGGAAACGTTCCAGCAATCCATTAGCGGCAGGGTGGTAGGCTGTTGTTCGTAGGTGTTCTGCACCGGAAGTCTTTGCTAAGTCCTGAAATAGAGAGGAGGTGAACTGCGAACCACGATCAGTGGTTATTCTCTGAGGAACTCCGAAACGGGCAAACCATCCAGAAACCAGCGTCCTTACCACGACTTCCACTGAAATATCTGTGATGGGAAATACCTCCGGCCATCGTGTGAATCGGTCAACGATCAATAAACAGTAGCGGAAACCGTTGGACTGGGGCAGGGGACCGATGATGTCCACATGCATATGATGAAACCGTCCTGTGGGAAGAGGGAAACTCCCGACAGGTAAATGGACGTGGCGATGAATTTTGCACTTTTGGCATTCCAAGCAGGATCGGGCCCAATTGCGGCATTCTTTACGTAGGGAGGGCCACACGAAATGATCGGCAACCAGCTTGACAGAGGTTCGGATGCCAGGGTGGGCAAGGGAATGTAGCATGTTAAACGCACTTTTGCGGAATGGGGCTGTCAGGTATGGTCGTACCGTGGTGGATGAAGTGTCACAATATACTTCCATTTTCTACCGGGGACCTTTAACTTTTTAAGACACAAATGGGAGTTGGGTGTCAAGAATTGCTGCATTTCTTCATCACACGTTTGGGAGGCTGCCAGTGCCTCATAGTCAATGGGGGAACTAATTGCTGTCACTCTGCCGAGAGCGTCGGCGACCGCATTTTCCACCCCGGAGACATGACGGATGTCCTTGGTGAATTGGGAGATAAAGTCTATGTGACGAAATTGTCGAGGGGAGCACTGATCGGCCTTCTTTTGCAAGGCAAACGTTATAGGCTTGTGATCCGTATAGACCGTGATTGATCTCCCCTCCACCATGTTGCGGAAATACTTAATGGACTTGTACACATCAAGTAGTTCACGGTCGTACGCGCTGTAATTTCGTTCAGTTGGTGTCAATCTCGTTGTGTCAAAGGCAAGCGGCTGCCACTCTTGCCCGCATTTCTGCTGTAAGGCTGCACCGAGTGAAATATCTGACGGGTCTACGACGAGAGCAAGTGGAGCGTCGGGGTTGGGATGGGCTAGAAGGGCAGCTTTTGCGAGGCTGTCTTGACAGGTGTTGAATGCATGTCACCTCTCCGCAAGATCTAGCCTGGAAAACACCGAATTGACAAATAAGGCGTGCGCAAAATCCTGTTTGTGGGGCACCGGATATTTATCAGGTAAGGTGCATTGAGGGGTCTGTAGTCCCCGCAGGGCTGCTACTCGCCGGTTTTCTTTGGGACCAGATGGAGGGCAGACGACCAGCTGCTTTCGGACCGACGCACAATCCCTTATTTGGGCATTGCATCGAATTCGCGTTCCGCGATGGCAAGCCTGTCTGTTGCCAAACGACGTGACTTACACGAAACGGACTTACCTGGCGTGGTTCGAATATAATGCATTGTAGTATGGTCAACGCTATGAGGGAAGCCTGGGGGTCTCGTGATTTCTGGGTAGTGGCAAGCAATTCGTGGTTACGAGAATGACCGCTCACAGATTTCACTTGATCGGGAGAAGGCTGGGCGTAACTCCCGGGGACTGAAATGGTAGTGAATCCATCAACCAATCTATGGTTGCGCATGTCCACCAATAACCCGTAGAATTTCAGGAATTCCGCCCCAATGATAGGTTGTGACACGTCCGCGACAGCGAAACACCACGAAAAATCGCGACGGAGGCCGAGGTTAAGGCTAAAGGTCATCCGACCATACGTAGAAATAACACTGCTGTTCACTACAAACAGCTCGTAATCAGTCTTGGAGCGGGGCCTTTCCACTTTGACTCTAGGAAAAACACACAAATCGGACCCAGTATCTATCAAAAACCGCACCTTTGTGTTTCGGTCTGTCACGTACAAGCGGCATGGTTCGGGACTACCATCGGAGGCTGCTATCACCGACTGCCCTAGGGGTTTTCCGACGCATAGGAGCACGGAGTCGAGCACTTCCGGGCATCGGCGCCAAACCGACGGTGGTACCAGCAAACGTCTCTTCTCCCATCCGAATTTTGTGAGGAATGAAATTCCATTGATTCATGTCCACAGTTTAACCCAAATCATATTTCTTAAGGACGGTTATATGTATACAAAGCATTGAAATATTTCTTTCATCATCTTTAGAACTTGTAAATCAACTAAGTCCGAAACAAACATCATCGAATGTAAATATGATCTTGGACTTTATCTTGACTTGCGTCCTCTTTGATTGCATTTATTACTATTGCAACCGGAATGTATACGCATACATACTCTCAGGTAAGTTTCATTCAAAATGATTTACTTGGGCTAAAGTCTGAGTGAACGTGTGTGGACTAAGCCAATAGTATTGCCTACATGCTACGACACGGTTTACCAAACTCGAGAATCGGTTTGATGAATTATTTTGGAAATGTTATTTAAATATTTTTAATCGGTTTTAGGAGAGTCATGTCAATATGTTTAAAGAGATGAATTGTAGAAGAGATTTAGTCATTTTACAATGATGAGTTCCCCATTTAAAAAAAGGGAATCAGAAAAACATTCTATCTTACGGACCCACTACTTTGGCTCAAAATAATATAAGTTGTAATAGACTAAATAATGACGACAAAAGACTGATATTAGCAATTTGCTATAAACAAAAGTTTAAACTCTTCTCCTTTAATTAAAACTTTGGCCTTCTGTGTACTCTACTAGCAAAATTCAAAACTGGATGAGCATTATATAGTCACCAATTTCATATTTAATACGACAATATTCATTGAAAACATCATTATTCTCACCTTCTGAGCAGAGATTACATCTGATATCTCTAACTACACTTCAAAAAATAAACACATTTTCTTCATATATTTTAAGGTAATCGCAAAGGTATTCGGAATGGAAAACTTTTATATTACCTCTTAAATTGAAGGATAGTGGGGATATATTCATTTAGAAAGGAGAAGTTTGAAGATATTGCAAGTAAATCATCCTTTCGTGATCGCACAAGGTTGAATATATGCCTGTCTATATATTGTTTATCAATCTTTACCGAAACTGCAACTGGGGCCAATGATAAAATGGGGAAAATACTTTCAATTTTACACAGCAATTTAGACTAGACTCTTCAATAACATATAGAATCTCCTAAGGTATTTTAAATATCGAGGTTTATTGACCGAGAATGTAAACCGCATAGCTTTCTTCAATAATATAATAGCAGACACACGACCTGCTGTCAACAAAATGTCAAAGTGCAGTACCATAACCCAGCAATGGACATTAAGGTCATAATGCCGAGAATAGTCATCTCGACCCCGAATGATATCACACTGAGACCGGTGAAGTTCTAAGAAGTAGTCGAGGGCTTTCTTCTTCTTCTGGCCATTGCTCTTGCTCTTCACACCCTGTGGGTGCACCTATGCAAAGAGGTACTTCATTTCCAAGGTCACTAAATGCTCATCCCCCAGACGATTCATGAAGAAATGATGAACTTGCTTGAAGAAGTTCAGCACATCCTTCCCATTAAGGTCACATTTTCCTGAACAACCGAAATGGACAAACAATGCTAATGCCACTTGGCAAATGCATTCATTCACAATTCAAACTGCTTTCTCCCCCAATCCTGCCGTGACCCATCAGTTGAACGGTCTCTCTGTGCCAAAGGTCCTTCCTCTTGGAGAAAATTTGCTAGAACCTTTGAGAGAAACTTACCAGCAAACCTGACCTTACCCTGGCGAACATGTCCATGAATTATGTTGATTGTCGCCCTAAAAGCAGGACGTTTGATATTCAAGGATCCCCTAGTCTGGTAAACGCAACTGGCGATTAATAATTCCATGCGCTCTTCCTATCAACCCAAACAATTCAATGCAAGACCTAGCACATGTTGAAAACCTTTAGATATAGGTTGCATAGTCGGATTGCAATCCTGATCCAACTCCCCTTCAGTCAGGTGGAGTGCTATTTGATGTAGACCTTTGAGAGTCGCGTTGGATGCCAAATTCATTCAGATCTCCCTCGTCTTCAAGTGTTTTTCGCCCAAATTCATGACAAGACCGTGACGAACACAATCGTAATGTAGGCGTCTTTATTTGGCTAATTGATTCTCAATTCTCTCTGTAAAACAACCCATTGGGCTGTCAGTTGAACACCAATCTTTGAATCCACGCTCACCCATGATTGCCTAACAGAAGCATTTCATTACGATATCCTTTTCCATTGGATGGTAGTCTATCTCTGGACATACTGAAGCCGAAATCTCTATCGACCCTTGCGTTTGTTTTACCCCATCCAGAAACCCAGTAACAGTTTATTCCGTGGAAGAAATATCTACCAGGCATATTACTATTTAAACATCTGGACAAAATACTAGCCAACTTGTAGGAAGAGTGATGACCAATATTAATTTTATTGTTTTTAGGCTCAAAACTAATGGCAATTAAAGTAATTAAGTGAATGGCAATTACTTGAGTGCCATTCGGCCACTCTTTCCCAAAGACCAAGTGGGAGGAACATCGAGGTCTTTGAGCGACGAATACACCTTTTTCTGAATTCTGCCAATGTTCCACAAAAGGTGCTCTTTGCCTGAGTCCCAATGAGGAACCATCTGCGCTTGGCGTATCGCCGAGCTGTGCGTTATGGTGCCAGTTATGTTAGACTCTGTTGTCCTTGCTTTCACCTTTTGTTGAAAATGGTATATCACGGAACAACGAATCAACAACAAGTTTTTTGTGAAGTGCTGAGGTAGAAGTTATCAAGAAATTACTGAGATGTTAACAGCTTTTTACGGTGATGATGATCTAAAGGAAATATCCGTTATCAAATGGATTAAGCGTTTCAAAATGGCCGACAAGACACCACGGATGATGAAAGATGCCGGGATGACCTTCAACCCTCTCCTGTGATGACATTGGAAACATCGATCATGTGCGGTCCCTTGTCCTTACCGATCGTCATTAATAAACTGTTTATTCGAATAATAAACGAAAAAGGAGTTTGATTTACTTAAATTGAAGAAATTTAGAGAAAGTACGCGTTTTCATCCAAAATACGATCATTGGATACACGTGTTGAAATTAAACGACATATTTTGCGATTGAGAAATGAACGAATGATGAAAAGAGTTTGAAATTAAACGATGTTATCGAAAACACGAAGAATAAATAAAAACGATCTGTTTTCTGTAAATACTCCATTTCAAATACTTGTTAAAATTAAAACGAAATTTTTAGCGAAGGAGATACGAGGGTCATCCGGAAAGTAGTACCCGTTCGTGCCGCATGAAGTGCTGACGACGCGAGTAGCCGCTGGACGAGGTCAGATAGCTTCAGTGGCTTGTCTGCCTTCTCTGAGCCAAGTTGCGTGACGCTAGCATTGCCTGTGTTGTTTCTGTGATTGTTTACAATTTTAAAAAAATTGAGAACGCCGCCAGTTGTGAAGTGAGGGCAGTGATTAAATTCCTCAATGCAAGAAACGTTCGCCCATGTGATATTCATCGCCAATTAAAGGAGGTGTATGGAGACAATGTAATGGACGAGTCGTCTGTTCGGCGGTGGTGTCGCAACTTCAACATGGGGAGGGGGAACACACACGACGATGAGCGTTCGGAGAGACCGTCTGTCATTACAGACCAACTGGTGAGCTCAGTTGACGAATTCGTGAGGAACGATCGGCGCGTCACAATTGATGACATCTGTGAGCATTTTCCCAATGTTTCTCGAACAATTGTTCATGAAATTGTTAAACACCATCTGCATTATGCAAAAATTTGTGCAAGATGGGTCCCTCGCGTATCTCAATGAGCTGGCGGCGAAGGACTATGCAGCAGGAATACAGAAACTTGTCACACGTTGACAAATGCCTTAATTTGCTTGGAGATTATGTTGAGAAGTAGTTTAAAGTATCCTCTTTCAAATAAATTTTGTTATGTTTGTTAATATTTACTTTTGTGTCTTTATTTCACGAACGGGTACTACTTTCCGGATGACCCTCGAATAAACGAAATAGGAGTTTGATTTATTTAAATTGAAGAAATTTAGAGAAAGTACGCGTTTTCATCCAAAATACGATCATTGGATGAAAACTAGCCGTTTTCAGTGGACACGGCGCAAAACATGCGCGTGGGAAATCATAACACCAATGTTTGCGGTTAAAAAACCAACGAATTTTGAAAAAAGTAGTTTGAAAAACTTGGAAGGAAATTATTGAGAGAAAATTTACGATTTCACCAAAAAACACAAAGAAAACATAAAAACAAGGAGTTCTCTGTGGAAATCCATTAATGAAACACTAGTTTAAATTATAAAGATATAACTTGCGATGTAAAAGACAAAGAAAATTGAAAAACGTCTTTTGAAAACCTTGAATTGAAAAAATGTTGATTGATTGATTTCATCGAAAATAAGAAGTTAAAGTAAAAACTAGCAGTTTTCAGTGGAATGGCAACAAAACATTCGCGTTGATAATAATAACAACTATTTTTCGATTGAAAAATAAACGTATTAAAAAAAATCGCGATTTAATCGAAAATACGTAGATTGAATAAAAACGAGCAGTTTTCTGTGGAAATACCACATAAAACAAATTATCAAATTAACGGACATATTTTCGATAGATAAATCAACGAATGATGAAGAAAGGCGCTTGAAAAAATGAAATTAAAAAAAGGGAGAGAAAATACGATATTACATCGAAAATACGAAGATTGAAAGAGAACAAGCTGTTCTCAGTAAACTCGCCACAAAACATGCGCGCTGGAAATTATCACACCAATATCTGCTATTAAAAATTCAACGAATTATGAAAAAAGTAGTTCGATATAGTTGAAAGGAAAATATTGACAGATTATTAACGATTACATCAAAAATACGAAAATTAAATATAAACGAGCTGTTCTCCGTGGAAATACCAATTTAATGCGTGTTAAAATTAAAACGACATACTCTGCGTTGAAGAAATCATCGAATGATGAAAAAAGGTGTTTGAATTACTTAAATTAAAAATATTTCGAGAAATTACGCATTTAATCGAAAATACGAAGATTGATAAAAAGCTAGCAGTTTTCAGTGTACTCGCAAAAAAACATACGTGTTTAAATAATTACCCATATTTTGCGATTGAAATTTCAACGAAATCTGAAAAAAGTAGTTTGAAACTCATGAAAGGAAAATATTGACGGTAAAATAACGATTGCATCGAAAATACGAAAAAAAATAAAGACGAGCAGTTTTCCGTTTAAATACTACATATATTACGTGTTTAAATTAAAACTACATATTTTGCGGTGAATATATCAACGAATGATGAAAAAAGGAGTTTGAAATTTACCGATATCATCGAAAACACAGGAAAAAAATTAAACGAGTTGTTTTATTTGGAAATACCACAAAATACGTGTTTACATTAAAATAACGTATTTTTCGATCGAGAAATTAGCAAATCATGAAAAAAGGAGTGTAAAACTTAACGATTTCATTGAAAAAACGGAAAAAAGATAAAAACCGGCTGTTTTCTGTGGAAACTCCACTTCAAATTCTTGTTTAAATTAAAACGACATTTTTAGCGATGGAGAAATAAACGAAAAAGGAGTTTGATTTACATAAATTGAAGAAATATAGAGAAAGTACGGGTTTACATCCACAATACGATCATTGGATAAAAACTAGCCTTTTTAGTGGACATGCCGCAAAACATGCACCACCAATGTTTGCGGTTAAAAAATAAACGAATTTTGAAAAAAGTAGTTTGAAAAACATGCAGGGAAATATTTGAGAGAAAATTTACGATTTCACCGAAAACACAAAAAATACATAAAATCGAGGAGTTCTCCGTGGAAATCCCGCATCAAATACTAGTTTAAGTTATAACGATATAATTTGCGATGTAAAAGACAACGAATGAGGAAAAAAAGAGCTAAAATGACTTGAGTTGAAAAAATGTTGAGAAAATACGTGAATGCATGAAAAATGCGATGATGGAATAAAAACTAGCAGTTTTCAGTGGACTCGCCACAAAACGTACGCGTTTAAAATAATCAAACTTACATTCCGATTGAAAAATCAACGGATTTTGAATGAAGTAGTTTGTAAATACTACATTAAATACGTGTTGAAATAAAACGACATATTTTGCGATTGAGAAATCAACGAATGCTGAATGAAGGAGTTTGAAATTTAACGATGTTATCGAAAACACGGAATTTAAATAATAACGATCTATTTTCTGTGGAAACTCCACTTCAAATACTTGTTTAAATTAAAACGACATTTTAGCGAGGGAGATATAAACGAAAAAGTAGTTTGATTATCTTAAATTGAAGAAATTTAGAGAAAGTTTGCGTTTTCATCCAAAATACGATCATTGGATGAAAACTAGCCGTTTTAAGTGGACACACCGCAAAACATGCGCGTGGAAAATCATAACACAAATGTTTGCGGGTAAAAAACCAACGAACTTTGAAAAATGTAAGTTGAAAAACTTGGAAGGAAATTATTGAGTGTAAATTTACGATTTCAGCAAAAACACAAAAAATACTTAAAAACGAGAAGTTATCTCTGGAAATACCACATCAAATACTAGTTTAAGTTATAACGATATAATTTGTGATTTATAAGAAAACGAAAAGAAGATAAGGTAAACACTAGCAGTTTTCAGTGGAATGGCAACAAAACGTACGCGTTGATAATAATAACACCTTTCTTCGATCGAAAAATCAACGGATTAAAAAAAAATGCGCGATTTCTTCGAAAATACGTAGATTGAATAAAAACGAGCAGTTTTCTGTGGAAATGCCACATAAAACCCGTGTTCAAATTAACGAACATATTTTCGATAGATAAATCAACGAATGATGAAGAATGGCGCTTCAAACAATGAAATTGAAAAAAGTTAAAGAAAATACGAGATTACATTGAAAATACGAAGATTGAAAGAGAAATAGCTATTCTAAGTGAACTCGCCACAAAACATGCGCGCTTAAAATCAAAACACAAATTTCTGCTATTAAAAATTCAACGAATTTTGAAAAAAGTAGTTCGATATACATGAAAGGAAAATATTGAGAGATTATGAACGATCACATCGAAAACACGAAAATTAAATATGACCGAGCTGTTCTCAGTGGAAATACCGATTTTAATGCATGTTAAAATTAAAACGACATACTCTGCGTTGAGAAAATACGTGAATGCAAAAAAAATACGATGATTGAATCAAAACTACCAGTTTTCAGTGTACTCGCCTCAAAACATACGTGTTTAAATAATTAACCATATTTGGCGATTGAAAATTTAACGAATTTTGAAAAAAGTAGTTCGAAATACTTAAAAGGAAAATATTGAGAGAAAATTACCGATTCCATCAAAAACACGAAAATTAAATAAAAATAGCTGTTCTCTGTGGCAATACCAATTTAAAATGCGTGTTAAAATTAAAACGATATATTTTGCGGTGGAGAAATCAACGAATGATGAAAAAATGGGTTTGAAATTTAACGATATCATCAAAAACACGGAAAATAATTAAACGAGTTGTTTTATGTGGAAAAGCCATTAATACGTGTTTACATTCAATATAACGTATTTTTCGATGGAGAAATTAACAAATCATGAAAAAAGGGCAATGTTCGTGTTTTTCCGTGTTTTCAATGAAAACTTAACGATTTCATTGAAAACACGGAAAAAAGATAAAAACGAGCACTTTTATGTGGAAACTACACTTCAAAAACTTGTTTAAATTAAAACGACATTTTTAGCGTTGGAGAAATAAACGAAAAAGGAGTTTGATTTACCTAAATTGAAGAAATTTAGAGAGAGTACGCGTGTTAATCGAAAATACGATCATTGGATAAAAAATAGCCTTTTTAGTGGACATTCCGCAAAACATGCGCCACCAATGTTTGCGGTTAAAAAACAAACAAATTTTGAAAAAAGTATTTAGAAAAACTTGCAGGGAAATAATTGAGAGAAAATTTACGATTTCCCCAAAAACACAAAAAAAATACATAAAATCGAGGAGTTCTCCGTGGAAATCCCACATCAAATACTGGTTTAAGTTATAACGATATAATTTGCGATGTAAAAAACAACGAATGAGGAAAAAAAGAGTAAAAATGAGTTGAGTTGAAAAATGTTGAGAAAATACGTGAATGCATGAAAAATGCGATGATGGAATAAAAACTAGCAGTTTTCAGTTGACTCGCCACAAAACGTACGCGTTTAAAATAATCAAACCTACATTCCGAATGAAAAATCAACGGATTTTGAATGAAGTAGTCTGGAAATA
Source organism: Hetaerina americana (assembly GCF_022747635.1). Taxonomy (NCBI): domain Eukaryota; kingdom Metazoa; phylum Arthropoda; class Insecta; order Odonata; family Calopterygidae; genus Hetaerina; species Hetaerina americana. The sequence continues at coordinate 171,292 of NW_027286906.1, forward strand.
CTACATTAAATACGTATTGAAATAAGACAACATAGTTTGCGATTGAGAAATCAACGAATGATGAATGAAGGAGTTTGAATTTTAACGATGTTATCGAAAACACGGAATTTAAATAATAACGATCTATTATCTGTGGAAACTCCACTTCAAATACTTGTTTAAATTAAAACGATATATTTAGCGAAGGAGATATAAACGAAAAAAGTGTTTTATTTACCTAAATTGAAGAAATTTAGAGAAAGTACGCGTTTTCATCCAAAATACGATTATTGGATGAAAACTAGTCGTTTTCAGTGGACACCCCGCAAAACATGCGCGTGGAAAATCATAACACCAATGTTTGCGGTTAAAAAACTAACGAATTTTGAAAAATGTAGTTTGAAAAACTTGGAAGGAAATTATTGAGTGTAAATTTACGATTTCAGCAAAAACACAAAAAATACTTAAAAACGAGAAGTTATCTCTGGAAATACCACATCAAATACTAGTTTAAGTTATAACGATATAATTTGTGATTTATAAGACAACGAAAAGAAGATAAGGTAAACACTAGCAGTTTTCAGTGGAATGGCAACAAAACGTATGCGTTGATAATAATAACACCTTTCTTCGATCGAAAAATCAACGGATTAAAAAAAAATGCGCGATTTCTTCGAAAATACGTAGATTGAATAAAAACGAGCAGTTTTCTGTGGAAATGCCACATAAAACCCGTGTTCAAATTAACGAACATATATTCGATACATAAATCAACGAATGATGAAGAATGGCGCTTCAAACAATGAAATTGAAAAAAGTTAAAGAAAATACGAGATTACATGGAAAATACGAAGATTGAAAGAGAACTAGCTGTGCTCAGTGAACTCGCCACAAAACATGCGCGCTTAAAATCAAAACACAAATTTCTGCTATTAAAAATTCAACGAATTTTGAAAAAAGTAGTTCGATATACATGAAAGAAAAATATTGAGAGATTATGAACGATCACATCGAAAACACGAAAATTAAATATGACAGAGCTGTTCTCAGTGGAAATACCGATTTTAATGCATGTTAAAATTAAAACGACATACTCTGCGTTGAGAAAATACGTGAATGCAAAAAAAATACGATGATTGAATCAAAACTACCAGTTTTCAGTGTACTCGCCTCAAAACATACGTGTTTAAATAATTAACCATATTTTGCGATTGAAAATTTAACGAATTTTGAAAAAAGTAGTTCGAAATACTTAAAAGGAAAATATTGAGAGAAAATTACCGATTCCATCAAAAACACGAAAATTAAATAAAAATAACTGTTCTCTGTGGCAATACCAATTTAAAATGCGTGTTAAAATTAAAACGATATATTTTGCGGTGGAGAAATCAACGAATGATGAAAAAATGGGTTTGAAATTTAACGATATCATCAAAAACACGGAAAATAATTAAACGAGTTGTTTTATGTGGAAAAGCCATTAATACGTGTTTACATTCAATATAACGTATTTTTCGATGGAGAAATTAACAAATCATAAAAAAGGGCAATGTTCGTGTTTTTCCGTGTTTTCAATGAAAACTTAACGATTTCATTGAAAACACGGAAAAAGATAAAAACGAGCACTTTTATGTGGAAACTACACTTCAAAAACTTGTTTAAATTAAAACGACATTTTTAGCGTTGAAGAAATAAACGAAAAAGGAGTTTGATTTACCTAAATTGAAGAAATTTAGAGAGAGTACGCGTGTTAATCGAAAATACGATCATTGGATAAAAAATAGCCTTTTTAGTGGACATGCCGGAAAACATGCGCCGCAAATGTTTGCGGTTAAAAATCAAACGAATTTTGAAAAAAGTAGTTAGAAAAACTTGCAGGGAAATAATTGAGAGAAAATTTACGATTTCACGAAAAACACAAAAAATACATAAAATCGAGGATTTCTCCGTGGAAATCCCACATCAAATACTGGTTTAAGTTATAACGATATAATTTGCGATGTAAAAGACAACGAATGAGGAAAAAAAGAGTAAAAATGACTTGAGTTGAAAAATGTTGAGAAAATACGTGAATTCATGAAAAATGCGATGATTGAATAAAAACTAGCAGTTTTCAGTGGACTCGCCACAAAACGTACGCGTTTAAAATAATCAAACCTACATTCCGATTGAAAAATCAACGGATTTTGAATGAAATAGTCTGGAAATACTACATTAAATACGTGTTGAAATAAGACAACATAGTTTGCGATGGAGAAATCAACGAATGATGAAAAAAGAGGTTTTAAATTAAACGATGTCATCGAAAACACGGAAAATAAATAAAAACGAGCTGTTTTCTGTGAAAACTCCTCTTCAAATACTTGTTTAAATGAAAACGACATTTTAGCGAAGGAGTGTTAATCGAAAATACGATCATTGGATAAAAAATAGTTTTTTTAGTGGACATGCCGCAAAACATGCGCCACCAATGTTTGCGGTTAAAAAACAAACAAATTTTGAAAAAAGTAGTTAGAAAAACTTGCAGGGAAATAATTGAGAGAAAATTTACGATTTCACCAAAAACACAAAAATAATACATAAAATCGAGGAGTTCTCCGTGGAAATCCCACATCAAATACTGGTTTAAGTTATAACGATATAATTTGCGATGTAAAAAACAACGAATGAGGAAAAAAAGAGTAAAAATGAGTTGAGTTGAAAAATGTTGAGAAAATACGTGAATGCATGAAAAATGCGATGATGGAATAAAAACTAGCAGTTTTCAGTGGACTCGCCACAAAACGTACGCGTTTAAAATAATCAAACCTACATTCCGAATGAAAAATCAACGGATTTTGAATGAAGTAGTTTGGAAATACTACATTAAATACGTATTGAAATAAGACAACATAGTTTGCGATTGAGAAATCAACGAATGATGAATGAAGGAGATTGAAATTTAACGATGTTATCGAAAACACGGAATTTGAATAATAACGATCTATTATCTGTGGAAACTCTACTTCAAATACTTGTTTAAATTAAAACGATATATTTAGCAAAGGAGATATAAACGAAAAAAGTGTTTTATTTACTTAAATTGAAGAAATTTAGAGAAAGTACGCGTTTTCATCCAAAATACGATTATTGGATGAAAACTAGTCGTTTTCAGTGGACACCCCGCAAAACATGCGCGTGGAAAATCATAAAACCAATGTTTGCGGTTAAAAAACTAACGAATTTTGAAAAATGTAGTTTGAAAAACTTGGAAGGAAATTATTGAGTGTAAATTTACGATTTCAGCAAAAACACAAAAAATACTTAAAAACGAGAAGTTATCTCTGGAAATACCACATCAAATACTAGTTTAAGTTATAACGATATAATTTGTGATTTATAAGAAAACGAAAAGAAGATAAGGTAAACACTAGCAGTTTTCAGTGGAATGGCAACAAAACGTACGCGTTGATAATAATAACACCTTTCTTCGATCGAAAAATCAACGGATTAAAAAAAAATGCGCGATTTCTTCGAAAATACGTAGATTGAATAAAAACGAGCAGTTTTCTGTGGAAATGCCACATAAAACCCGTGTTCAAATTAACGAACATATTTTCGATAGATAAATCAACGAATGATGAAGAATGGCGCTTCAAACAATGAAATTGAAAAAAGTTAAAGAAAATACGAGATTACATTGAAAATACGAAGATTGAAAGAGAAATAGCTATTCTAAGTGAACTCACCACAAAACATGCGCGCTTAAAATCAAAACACAAATTTCTGCTATTAAAAATTCAACGAATTTTGAAAAAAGTAGTTCGATATACATGAAAGGAAAATATTGAGAGATTATGAACTATCACATCGAAAACACGAAAATTAAATATGACCGAGCTGTTCTCAGTGGAAATACCGATTTTAATGCATGTTAAAATTAAAACGACATACTCTGCGTTGAGAAAATACGTGAATGCAAAAAAAATACGATGATTGAATCAAAACTACCAGTTCTCAGTGTACTCGCCTCAAAACATACGTGTTTAAATAATTAACCATATTTTGCGATTGAAAATTTAACGAATTTTGAAAAAAGTAGTTCGAAATACTTAAAAGGAAAATATTGAGAGAAAATTACCGATTCCATCAAAAACACGAAAATTAAATAAAAATAGCTGTTCTCTGTGGCAATACCAATTTAAAATGCGTGTTAAAATTAAAACGATATATTTTGCGGTGGAGAAATCAACGAATGATGAAAAAATGGGTTTGAAATTTAACGATATCATCAAAAACACGGAAAATAATTAAACGAGTTGTTTTATGTGGAAAAGCCATTAATACGTGTTTACATTCAATATAACGTATCTTTCGATGGAGAAATTAACAAATCATGAAAAAAGGGCAATGTTCATGTTTTTCCGTGTTTTCAATGTAAACTTAACGATTTCATTGAAAACACGGAAAAAAGATAAAAACGAGCACTTTTATGTGGAAACTACACTTCAAAAACATTTTTAAATTAAAACGACATTTTTAGCGTTGAAGAAATAAACGAAAAAGGAGTTTGATTTACCTAAATTGAAGAAATTTAGAGAGAGACATTTAAACATAAAAACAATCTCTGTGGAAATCCATTATCAAATACTAGTTTAAATTATAAAGATATAATTTGCGATCTAAAAGAAAGAGAATAATGAAAAACGTCGTTTGAAAACCTTGAATTGAAAAAATGTTTATTGATTAATTTCATCGAAAATAAGAAGATAAAATAAAAACTAGCAGTTTTCAGTGGAATTGACCAAAACATACGCGTTGATAATAATAACAACTGTTTTTCGATTGAAAAATCAACGGATTAAAAAAAATACGCGATTTCATCGAAAATACGTAGGAAGATGAAATAGAGCAGTTTTCTGTGGAAATACCGCATAAAACAAGTGTTCAAATTAACGGACATATTTTCGATAGATAAATCAACGAATGATGAAGAAAGGCGCTTGAATCAATGAAATTGAAAAAAGTTAGAGAAAATAAAAGATTACATCAAAAATACGAAGATTGAAAAAGAACTTACATTTCTCAGTCAACTCGACACAAAACATGCGAGCTTAAAATCATCACACCAATTTCTGCGATTGAAAATTCAACGAATTTTGAAAAAAGTAGTTCGATATACTTGAAAGGAAAATATTGAGAGAAAATTAACGATCACATAAAAAACACGAAAATTTAAAAAACCGAACAGTTCTCTGTGGAAGTACCAATTTAAATGCGTGTTAAAATGAAAACGACATACTCCGCGAAAAAGAAATCATCGAATGATGAAAAAAGGTGTTTGAAACTCTTGAAAGGAAATTATCGAGGATAAATAACGATTGCATCGAAAACACGAAAAGTAAATAAAAACGAGCAGTTTTCCGTTTGAATGCCACATAAATTACGTTTTTAAATTAAAACTTCATATTTTGCGGTGGAGAAATCAAGGAATGATGAAAGAAGGGGTTTGAAATTTAACGATATCATCGAAAACACAGAAAAAAATTAAACGAGTTGATTTATTTGGAAATACCACAACACAAGTGTTTACATTAAAATATCGTATTTTTCGATGGAGAAATTAACAAATCATGAAAAAAGGAGTGTAAAATTTAACGATTTCATTGAAAACACGGAAAATAGATATAAACGAGCTCATTTCTGTTGAAACTCAACTGCAAATTCTTGTTTAAATTAAAACGACATTTTAAGCGATGGAGAAATAAACAAAAAAGGAGTCTGGTTTACTTAAATTAAAGAAATTTAGAGAAAGAACGCGATTTCATCCGAAATACGATCATTGGATGAAAACTAGCCGTTTTAAGTGGACACCGCAAAACATGCGCGTGGAAAATCATAAAACAAATGCTTGCGGTTGAAAAACCAACAAATTTTGAATAATTAAGTTTGAAAAACTTGGAAGGAAATAATTGAGAGAAAATTTACCTTTTCAGCTTAAACACAAAGAAATCAATAAAATCGATGAAATACCATTTTAAATGCGTGTTAAAATTAAAAGGACATACTCTGCGATGAAGAAATCATCAAATGATGAAAAGAGGTTTTTTAATTACTTAAATTAAATATATTTAGAGAAAACACGCATTTCATCGAAAATATTAAGATTGATATAAAGCTAGCAGTTTTCAGTGTACTCGCCACAAAAAATACGTGTTTTGAAAATTACCCATATTTCGCGATTGAAATTTCAAGGAATACCGATAAAAGTAGTTTGTAACTCTTGAAAGGAGAATATCTAGGGTAAAATAACGATTGCATCGAAATCACAAAAATTAAATAAAGACGAGCAGTTGTCCGTTTAAATACCACATAAATTACGTGTTTAAATTAAAACTACATATTTTGCGGTGTAGAAATCAACATATGATGAAAAAATGATTTTAAATTTAACTATATCACCGAAAACACGGGAAAAAATTAAACGAGTAGTTTTATTTGGAAATGCCAGAAAAATACTTGATTACATTAAAAAAACGTATTTTTCCAAAACCAACGAATTATTAAAAAAGAAGGTTGAGAAATTTGGAAGGAAATAATTGAGAGAAAATTTACGAAATCACCAAAAACACAAAAAATACATAAAATCGGGGAGTTCTCCCTGGAAATCCCACATCAAATACTAGTTTAAATTATAACGATATAATTTGCGATGTAAAAGACAACGAATAAGGAAAAAAAGAGTTAAAATGACTTGAATTGAAAAAATGTTAAGAAAATACGTGAATGCATGAAAAATGCGATGATTGAATAAAAACTAGCATTTTGCAGTGGACTCGCCCAAAAACATTCGCGTTTCAAATAATCCGACCTACATTCCGATTGAAAAATCAACGAATTTTGAATAAAGTAGTCTGAAAATACTACATTAAATACGTGTTGAAATAAGACAACATAGTTTGCGATGGAGAAATCAACGAATGATGAAAGAAAAGATGTCATCGAAAACACGGAAAATAAATAAAAACGAGCTGTTTTCTGTGAAAACTCCACTTCAAATACTTGTTTAAATTAAAACGACATTTTTAGCGAAGGAGCTATAAACGAAAAAGTAGTTCGATTATCTTAACTTGAAGAAATTTAGAGAAAGTTCGCGTTTTCATCCCAAAATACGATCATTGGATAAAAACTAGTCGTTTTCAGTGGATACGCCCAAAAACATGCGCGTGGAAAATCATAACACCAATGTTTGGTGTTAAAAAACTAACGAATTTTGAAAAATGTAGTTTGAAAAACTTGGAAGGAAATTATATAGAGAAAATTTACGATTTCAGCAAAAACACAAAAAATACTTAAAAACGAGAAGTTATCTCTGGAAATACCACATCAAATACTAGTTTAAATTATAACGATAAATTTGTGATTTAAAAGACAACGAAAAGAAGATAAAGTAAACACTTGCAGTTTTTAGTGGAATGGCTACAAAAAGTACGCGTTGATAATAATAAAAACTTTTTTTCGATCGAAAAATGAAAGAATTAAAAAAAATAAGAGATTTCTTTGAAAATACGTAGATTGAATAAAAACGAGCAGTTTTCTGTGGAAATACCACATAAAACCCGTGTTCAAATTAACGAACATATTTTCGATACATAAATCATTGAATGATGAAGAATGGCGCTTCAAACAATGAAATTGAAAAAAGTTAAAGAAAATACGAGATAACATTGAAAATACGAAGATTGAATGAGAACTAGCTGTTCTCAGTGAACTCGCCACAAAACATGCGCGCTTAAAATCAAAACACAAATTTCTGCTATTAAAAATTCAACGAATTTTGAAAAAAGTAGTTCGATATACATGAAAGAAAAATATTGAGAGATTATGAACGATCACATCGAAAACACGAAAATTAAATATGACCGAGCTGTTCTCAGTGGAAATACCGATTTTAATTCGTGTTAAAATTAAAACGACATACTCTGCGTTGAGAAAATACGTGAATGCATAAAAAATACGATGATTGAATAAAAACTACCAGTTTTCAGTGTACTCGCCTCAAAACATACGTGTTTAAATAATTAACCATATTTTGCGATTGAAAATTTAACCGAATTTTGAAACAAGTAATTCGAAATACTTAAAAGGAAAATATTGAGAGAAAATTACCGATTCATCAAAAACACGAAAATTAAATAAAAAGAGCTGTTCTCTGTGGTAATACCAATTTAAAATGGATGTTAAAATTCAAACGATATATTTTGCGGTGGAGAAATCAACGAATGATGAAAAAATGGGTTTGAAATTTAACGATATCATCAAAAACACGGAAAATAATTAAACGAGTTGTTTTATGTGGAAAAACCCATTGATACGTGTTTACATTCAATATAACGTATTTTTCGATGGAGAAACTAACAAATCATGAAAAAAGGGCTTTAAAACTTAAGGATTTCATTGAAAACACGAAAAAAAGATAAAAACGAGTACTTTTATGTGGAAACTACACTTAAAAAACTTGTTTAAATGAAAACGACATTTTGAGCGATCGATAAATAAACGAAAAAGGAGTTTGATTTACTTAAATTGAAGAAATTTAGAAAAAGTACGCGATTTCATCCAAATACAGTCATTTGATGAAAACAATCCGTTTTAGTGGACTTGCCAAAAAATGCGCGCTGAAAATCATAACACCAATGTTTACGGTTAAAAACCCAACGAATTTTGAAAAAAGTTGTTTGAAAATTTTGGAAGGTAATAATTGAGAGAAAATTTACGATTTCACCAACAAAAAATATAAAGACAATCTCTGTGGAAATCCATCATCAAATACTAGTTTAAATTATAAAGATATAATTTGCGATCTAAAAGAAAGAGAATAATGAAAAACGTCTTTTGAAAACCTTGAATTGAAAAAATGTTTATTGATTAATTTCATCGAAAGTAAGAAGATAAAGTAAAAACTAGCAGTTTTCAGTGGAATTGACCAAAACATACGCGTTGATAATAATAACAACTGTTTTTTCGATTGAAAAATCAACGGATTAAAAAAAATACGCGATTTCATCGAAAATACGTAGGAAGATGAAATCGAGCAGTTTTCTGTGGAAATACCGCATAAAACAAGTGTTCAAATTAACGGACATATTTTCGATAGATAAATCAACGAATGATGAAGAAAGGCGCTTGAATCAATGAAATTGAAAAAAGTTAGAGAAAATAAAAGATTACATCAAAAATACGAAGATTGAAAAAGAACTTATATTTCTCAGTCAACTCGACACAAAACATGCGAGCTTAAAATCATCACACCAATTTCTGCGATTGAAAATTCAACGAATTTTGAAAAAAGTAGTTCGATATACTTGAAAGGAAAATATTGAGAGAAAATTAACGATCACATAAAAAACACGAAAATTTAAAAAAACCGAACAGTTCTCTATGGAAGTACCAATTTAAATGCGTGTTAAAATTAAAACGACATACTCCGCGAAAAAGAAATCATCGAATGATGAAAAAAGGTGTTTGAAACACTTGAAAGGAAATTATCGAGGATAAATAACGATTGCATCGAAAACACGAAAAGTAAATAAAAACGAGCAGTTTTCCGTTTGAATGCCACATAAATTACGTTTTTAAATTAAAACTTCATATTTTGCGGTGGAGAAATCAAGGAATGATGAAAGAAGGGGTTTGAAATTTAACGATATCATCGAAAACACAGAAAAAAATTAAACGAGTTGATTGATTTGGAAATACCCACAACACAAGTGTTTACATTAAAATATCGTATTTTTCGATGGAGAAATTAACAAATCATGAAAAAAGGAGTGTAAAATTTAACGATTTCATTGAAAACACGGAAAATAAGAATAAACGAGCTCATTTCTGTTGAAACTCAACTGCAAATTCTTGTTTAAATTAAAACGACATTTTAAGCGATGGAGAAATAAACAAAAAAGGAGTTTGGTTTACTTAAATTAAAGAAATTTAGAGAAAGAACGCGATTTCATCCGAAATACGATCATTGGATGAAAACTAGCCGTTTTAAGTGGACACCCGCAAAACATGCGCGTGGAAATCATAACACAAATGCTTGCGGTTGAAAAACCAACAAATTTTGAATAATTAAGTTTGAAAAACTTGGAAGGAAATAATTGAGAGAAAATTTACCTTTTCAGCTTAAACACAAAGAAATCCATAAAATCGAGGAAATACCATTTTAAATGCGTGTTAAAATTAAAAGGACATACTCTGCGATGAAGAAATCATCAAATGATGAAAAGAGGTGTTTTAATTACTTAAATTAAATATATTTAGAGAAAATACGCATTTCATCTAAAATACGAAGATTAATAAAAAGCTAGCAGTTTTCAGTGTACTCGCCACAAAACATACGTGTTTTGAAAATCACCCATATTTTGCGATTGAAATTTCAAGGAATACCGAAAAAAAGTAGTTTGGAACTCTTAAAAGGAGAATATCTATGGTAAAATAACGATTGCATCGAAATCACAAAAAGTAAATGAAGACGAGCAGTTGTCCGTTTAAATACCACATAAATTACGTGTTTAAATTAAAACTACATATTTTGCGGTGGAGAAATCAACATATGATGAAAAAATGAGTTTGAAATTTAACTATATCATCGAAAACACGGAAAAAAATTAAACGAGTAGTTTTATTTGGAAATACCAGAAAAATACTTGATTACATTAAAAAAACCTAGTTTTCCTAAGCAACGAATTATTAAAAAAGAAGGTTGAGAAATTTGGAAGGAAATAATTGAGAGAAAATTTACGAAATCACCAAAAACACAAAAAATACATAAAATCGGGGAGTTCTCCCTGGAAATCCCACATCAAATACTAGTTTAAATTATAACGATATAATTTGCGATGTAAAAGACAACGAATAAGGAAAAAAAGAGTTAAAATGACTTGAATTGAAAAAATGTTTAGAAAATACGTGAATGCATGAAAAATGCGATGATTGAATAAAAACTAGCAGTTTTCAGAGGACTCGCCCCAAAACATTCGCGTTTCAATAATCCGACCTACATTCCGATTGAAAAATCAACGAATTTTGAATAAAGTAGTCTGAAAATACTACATTAAATACGTGTTGAAATAAGACAACATAGTTTGCGATGGAGAAATCAACGAATGATGAAAGAAAAGATGTCATCGAAAACACGGAAAATAAATAAAAACGAGCTGTTTTCTGTGAAAACTCCACTTCAAATACTTGTTTAAATTAAAACGACATTTTTAGCGAAGGAGCTATAAACGAAAAAGTAGTTCGATTATCTTAACTTGAAGAAATTTAGAGAAAGTTCGCGTTTTCATCCAAAATACGATCATTGGATAAAAACTAGTCGTTTTCAGTGGATACGCCCAAAAACATGCGCGTGGAAAATCATAACACCAATGTTTGGTGTTAAAAAACTAACGAATTTTGAAAAATGTAGTTTGAAAAACTTGGAAGGAAATTATATAGAGAAAATTTACGATTTCAGCAAAAACACAAAAAATACTTAAAAACGAGAAGTTATCTCTGGAAATACCACATCAAATACTAGTTTAAATTATAACGATAAATTTGTGATTTAAAAGACAACGAAAAGAAGATAAAGTAAACACTTGCAGTTTTTAGTGGAATGGCTACAAAACGTACAGGTTGATAATAATAAAAACTTTTTTTCGATCGAAAAATCAAAGAATTAAAATAAAATACGAGATTTCTTTGAAAATACGTAGATTGAATAAAAACGAGCAGTTTTCTGTGGAAATACCACATAAAACCCGTGTTCAAATTAACGAACATATTTTCGATAGATAAATTAACGAATGATGAAGAATGGCGCTTCAAACAATGAAATTGAAAAAAGTTAAAGAAAATACGAGATTACATTGAAAATACGAAGATTGAATGAGAACTAGCTGTTCTCAGTGAACTCGTCACAAAACATGCGCGCTTAAAATCAAAACACAAATTTCTGCTATTAAAAATTCAACGAATATTAAAAAAAGTAGTTCGATATACTTGAAAGGAAAATATTGAGAGATTATTAACGATCACATCGAAAGCACGAAAATTAAATATAAACGAGCTGTCATCAGTGGAAATAACGATTTTAATGCGTGTTAAAATTAAAACGACATACTCTGCGTTGAGAAAATACGTGAATGCATAAAAAATACGATGATTGAATAAAAACTACCAGTTTTCAGTGTACTCGCCTCAAAACATACGTGTTTAAATAATTAACCATATTTTGCGATTGAAAATTTAACGAATTTTGAAAAAAGTAATTCGAAATACTTAAAAGGAAAATATTGAGAGAAAATTACCGATTTCATCATAAACACGAAAATTAAATAAAAAGAGCTGTTCTCTGTGGTAATACCAATTTAAAACGGATGTTAAAATTCAAACTATATATTTTGCGGTGGAGAAATCAACGAATGATGAAAAAATGGGTTTAAAATTTAACGATATCATCAAAAACACGGAAAATAATTAAACGAGTTGTTTTATGTGGAAAAACCATTGATATGTGTTTACATTCAATATAACGTATTTTTCGATGGAGAAACTAACAAATCATGAAAAAAGGGCTTTAAAACTTAACGATTTCATTGAAAACATGAAAAAAAGATAAAAAAGAGCACTTTTATGTGGAAACTCCACTACAAAAACTTGTTTAAATTAAAACGACATTTTTAGCGTTGAAGAAATAGAGGAAAAAGGAGTTTGATTTACCTAAATTGAAGAAATTTAGAGAGAGTACGCGTTTTAATCGAAAATACGATTATTAAATGAAAACTAGCCGTTTTCAGTGGACATGCCGCAAAACATGCGCGTGGAAAATCATAACACCAATGTTTGCGGTTAAAAAACCAACGAATTTTGAAAAAAGTTGTTTGAAAATTTTGGAAGGTAATAATTGAGAGAAAATTTACGATTTCACCAAAAAAAACATAAAAACAATCTCTGTGGAAATCCATCATCAAATACTAGTTTAAATTATAAAGATATAATTTGCGATCTAAAAGAAAAAGAATAATGAAAAACGTCTTTTGAAAACCTTGAATTTAAAAAATGTGTATTGATTAATTTCATCGAAAATAAGAAGATAAAGTAAAAACTAGCAGTTTTCAGTGGAATTGACCAAAACATACGCGTTGATAATAATAACTGTTTTTCGATTGAAAAATCAACGGATTAAAAAAAATACGCGATTTCATCGAAAATACGTAGGAAGATGAAATCGAGCAGTTTTCTGTGGAAATACCGCATAAAACAAGTGTTCAAATTAACGGACATATTTTCGATAGATAAATCAACGAATGATGAAGAAAGGCGCTTGAATCAATGAAATTGAAAAAAGTTAGAGAAAATAAAAGATTACATCAAAAATACGAAGATTGAAAAAGAACTTATATTTCTCAGTCAACTCGACACAAAACATGCGAGCTTAAAATCATCACACCAATTTCTGCGATTGAAAATTCAACGAATTTTGAAAAAAGTAGTTCGATATACTTGAAAGGAAAATATTGAGAGAAAATTAACGATCACATAAAAAACACGAAAATTTAAAAAACCGAACAGTTCTCTATGGAAGTACCAATTTAAATGCGTGTTAAAATTAAAACGACATACTCCGCGAAAAAGAAATCATCGAATGATGAAAAAAGGTGTTTGAAACACTTGAAAGGAAATTATCGAGGATAAATAACGATTGCATCGAAAACACGAAAAGTAAATAAAAACGAGCAGTTTTCCGTTTGAATGCCACATAAATTACGTTTTTAAATTAAAACTTCATATTTTGCGGTGGAGAAATCAAGGAATGATGAAAGAAGGGGTTTGAAATTTAACGATATCATCGAAAACACAGAAAAAAATTAAACGAGTTGATTGATTTGGAAATACCACAACACAAGTGTTTACATTAAAATATCGTATTTTTCGATGGAGAAATTAACAAATCATGAAAAAAGGAGTGTAAAATTTAACGATTTCATTGAAAACACGGAAAATAAGAATAAACGAGCTCATTTCTGTTGAAACTCAACTGCAAATTCTTGTTTAAATTAAAACGACATTTTAAGCGATGGAGAAATAAACAAAAAAGGAGTTTGGTTTACTTAAATTAAAGAAATTTAGAGAAAGAACGCGATTTCATCCGAAATACGATCATTGGATGAAAACTAGCCGTTTTAAGTGGACACCGCAAAACATGCGCGTGGAAAATCATAACACAAATGCTTGCGGTTGAAAAACCAACAAATTTTGAATAATTAAGTTTGAAAAACTTGGAAGGAAATAATTGAGAGAAAATTTACCTTTTCAGCTTAAACACAAAGAAATCCATAAAATCGAGGAAATACCATTTTAAATGCATGTTAAAATTAAAAGGACATACTCTGCGATGAAGAAATCATCAAATGATGAAAAGAGGTGCTTTAATTACTGAAATTAAATATATTTAGAGAAAACACGCATTTCATCGAAAATATTAAGATTGATAAAAAGCTAGCAGTTTTCAGTGTACTCGCCACAAAACATACGTGTTTTGAAAATTACCCATATTTTGCGATTGAAATTTCAAGGAATACCGAAAAAAGTAGTTTGGAACTCATAAAAGGTGAATATCTAGGGTAAAATAACGATTGCATCGAAATCACAAAAAGTAAATGAAGACGAGCAGTTGTCCGTTTAAATACCACATAAATTACGTGTTTAAATTAAAACTACATATTTTGCGTCAGAGAAATCAACATATGATGAAAAAATGAGTTTGAAATTTAACTATATAATCGAAAACACGGAAAAAAATTAAACGAGTAGTTTTATTTGGAAATACCAGAAAAATACTTGATTACATTAAAAAAACGTAGTTTTCCAAAACAACGAATTATTAAAAAAGAAGATTGAGAAATTTGGAAGGAAATAATTGAGAGAAAATTTACGAAATCACCAAAAACACAAAAAATACATAAAATCGAGGAGTTCTCTCTGGAATTCCCACATCAAATACTAGTTTAAATTATAACGATATAATTTGCGATGTGAAAGACAACGAATAAGGAAAAAAAGAGTTAAAATGACTTGAATTGAAAATATGTTTAGAAAATACGTGAATGCATGAAAAATGCGATGATTGAATAAAAACTAGCAGTTTTCAGAGGACTCGCCCCAAAACATTCGCGTTTCAAATAATCCGACCTACATTCCGATTGAAAAATCAACGAATTTTGAATAAAGTAGTCTGGAAATACTACATTAAATACGTGTTGAAATAAGACAACATAGTTTGCGATGGAGAAATCAACGAATGATGAAAGAAAAGTTGTCATCGAAAACACGGAAAATAAATAAAAACGAGCTGTTTTCTGTGAAAACTCCACTTCAAATACTTGTTTAAATTAAAACGACATTTTTAGCGAAGGAGATATAAACGAAAAGTAGTTTGATTATTTTAACTTGAAGAAATTTAGAGAAAGTTCGCGTTTTCATCCAAAATACGATCATTGGATAAAAACTAGTCGTTTTCAGTTGACACGCCCCAAAACATGCGCGTGGAAAATCATAACACCAATGTTTGGTGTTAAAAAACTAACGAATTTTGAAAAATGTAGTTTGAAAAACTTGGAAGGAAATTATATAGAGAAAATTTACGATTTCAGCAAAAACACAAAAAATACTTAAAAACGAGAAGTTATCTCTGGAAATACCACATCAAATACTAGTTTAAATTATAACGATAAATTTGTGATTTAAAAGAAAACGAAAAGAAGATAAAGTAAACACTTGCAGTTTTTAGTGGAATGGCTACAAAACGTACGCGTTGATAATAATAAAAACTTTTTTTCGATGGAAAAATCAAAGAATTAAAAAAAAATACGAGATTTCTTTGAAAATACGTAGATTGAATAAAAACGAGCAGTTTTCTGTGGAAATACCACATAAAACCCGTGTTCAAATTAACGAACATATTTTCGATAGATAAATTAACGAATGATGAAGAATGGCGCTTCAAACAATGAAATTGAAAAAAGTTAAAGAAAATACGAGATTACATTGAAAATACGAAGATTGAATGAGAACTAGCTGTTCTCAGTGAACTCGCCACGAGTCATGCGCGCTTAAAATCAAAACACAAATTTCTGCTATTTAAAATTCAACGAATATTAAAAAAAGTAGTTCGACATACTTGAAAGGAAAATATTGAGAGAAAATTACCGATTTCATCAAAAACACGAAAATTAAATAAAAAGAGCTGTTCTCTGTGGTAATACCAATTTAAAATGGATGTTAAAATTCAAACGATATATTTTGCGGTGGAGAAATCAACGAATGATGAAAAAATGGGTTTGAAATTTAACGATATCATCAAAAACACGGAAAATAATTAAACGAGTTGTTTTATGTTGAAAAACCATTGACACGTGTTTACATTCAATATAACATATTTTTCGATGGAGAAACTAACAAATCATGAAAAAAGGGCTTTAAAACTTAACGATTTCATTGAAAACACGAAAAAAAGATAAAAACGAGCACTTTAATGTGGAAACTCCACCCAAAAAGTTTGTTTAAATTAAAACGACATTTTTAGCGTTGAAGAAATAGAGGAAAAAGGAGTTTGATTTACCTAAATTGAAGAAATTTAGAGAGAGTACGCGTTTTAATCGAAAATACGATTATTAAATGAAAACTAGCCGTTTTCAGTGGACATGCCGCAAAACATGCGCGTGGAAAATCATAACACCAATGTTTGCGGTTAAAAAACCAACGAATTTTGAAAAAAGTTGTTTGAAAATTTTGGAAGGTAATAATTGAGAGAAAATTTATGATTTCACCAAAAAAAACATAAAAACAATCTCTGTGGAAATCCATCATCAAAAACTAGTTTAAATTATAAAGATACGAGGGTCATCCGGAAAGTAGTACCCGTTCATGAAATAAAGACACAAAAGTAAATATTAACAAACATAAAAAATTTGATTTGAAGGAGGATACTTTAAACTACTTCTCAACATAATCTCCAAGCAAATTAAGGCATTTGTCATAACGTGTGACAAGTTTCTGTATTCCTGCTGCATAGTCCTTCGCCGCCAGCTCATTGAGTTACGCGAGGGACCCATCTTGCACAAATTTTTGCATAATGCAGATGGTGTTTAACAATTTCATGAACAATTGTTCGAGAAACATTGGGAAAATGCTCACAGATGTCATCAATTATGACGCGCCGATCGTTCCTCACGAATTCGTCAACTGAGCTCACCAGTTGGTCTGTAATGACAGACGGTCTCTCCGAACGCTCATCGTCGTGTGTGTTCCCCCTCCCCATGTTGAAGTTGCGACACCACCGCCGAACAGACGACTCGTCCATTACATTGTCTCCATACACCTCCTTTAATTGGCGATGAATATCACATGGGCGAACGTTTCTTGCATTGAGGAATTTAATCACTGCCCTCACTTCACAACTGGCGGCGTTCTCAATTTTTTTAAACATTGGAGACAATCACAGAAACAACACAGGCAATGCTAGCGTCACGCAACTTGGCTCAGAGAAGGCAGACAAGCCACTGAAGCTATCTGACCTCGTCCAGCGGCTACTCGCGTCGTCAGCACTTCATGCGGCACGAACGGGTACTACTTTCCGGATGACCTTCGTATAATTTGCGATCTAAAAGAAAGAGATAAAGGAAAACCGTCTTTTGAAAACCTTGAATTGAAAAAATGTTTATTGATTAATTTCAACGAAAATAAGAAGATAAAGTAAAAACTAGCAGTTTTCAGTGGAATTGACCAAAACATACGCGTTGATAATAAGAACAACTGTTTTTCGATTGAAAAATCAACGGATTAAAAAAAATACGCGATTTCATCGAAAATACGTAGGAAGATGAAATCGAGCAGTTTTCTGTGGAAATACCGCATAAAACAAGTGTTCAAATTAACGGACATATTTTCGATAGATAAATCAACGAATGATGAAGAAAGGCGCTTGAATCAATGAAATTGAAAAAAGTTAGAGAAAATAAAAGATTACATCAAAAATACGAAGATTGAAAAAGAACTTACATTTCTCAGTGGACACGCCCCAAAACATGCGCGTAGAAAATCATAACACCAATGTTTGGTGTTAAAAAACTAACGAATTTTGAAAAATGTAGTTTGAAAAACTTGGAAGGAAATTATATAGAGAAAATTTACGATTTCAGCAAAAACACAAAAAATACTTAAAAACGAGAAGTTATCTCTGGAAATACCACATCAAATACTAGTTTAAATTATAACGATAAATTTGTGATTTAAAAGACAACGAAAAGAAGATAAAGTAAACACTTGCAGTTTTTAGTGGAATGGCTACAAAACGTACGCGTTGATAATAATAAAAACTTTTTTTCGATCGAAAAATCAAAGAATTAAAAAAAAATACGAGATTTCTTTGAAAATACGTAGATTGAATAAAAACGAGCAGTTTTCTGTGGAAATACCACATAAAACCCGTGTTCAAATTAACGAACATATTTTCGATAGATAAATTAACGAATGATGAAGAATGGCGCTTCAAACAATGAAATTGAAAAAAGTTAAAGAAAATACGAGATTACATTGAAAATACGAAGATTGAATGAGAACTAGCTGTTCTCAGTGAACTCGCCACGAAACATGCGCGCTTAAAATCAAAACACAAATTTCTGCTATTTAAAATTCAACGAATATTAAAAAAAGTAGTTCGACATACTTGAAAGGAAAATATTGAGAGATTATTAACGATCACATCGAAAACACGAAAATTAAATATAAACAAGCTGTTATCAGTGGAAATAGCGATTTTAATGCGTGTTAAAATTAAAACGACATACTCTGCGTTGAGAAAATACGTGAATGCATAAAAAATACGATGATTGAATAAAAACTACCAGTTTTCAGTGTACTCGCCTCAAAACATACGTGTTTAAATAATTAACCATATTTTGCGATTGAAAATTTAACGAATTTTGAAAAAAGTAATTCGAAATACTTAAAAGGAAAATATTGAGAGAAAATTACCGATTTCATCAAAAACACGAAAATTAAATAAAAAGAGCTGTTCTCTGTGGTAATACTAATTTAAAATGGATGTTAAAATTCAAACGATATTTTTTGCGGTGGAGAAATCAACGAATGATGAAAAAATGGGTTTGAAATTTAACGATATCATCAAAAACACGGAAAATAATTAAACGAGTTGTTTTATGTGGAAAAACCATTGACACGTGTTTACATTCAATATAACGTATTTTTCGATGGAGAGACTAACAAATCATGAAAAAAGGGCTTTAACACTTAACGATTTCATTGAAAACGCGAAAAAAAGATAAAAACGAGCACTTTAATGTGGAAACTCCATCCAAAAATTTGTTTAAATTAAAACGACATTTTTAGCCTTGAAGAAATAGAGGAAAAAGGAGTTTGATTTACCTAAATTGAAGAAATTTAGAGAGAGTACGCGTTTTAATCGAAAATACGATATTAAATGAAAACTAGCCGTTTTCAGCGGACATGCCGCAAAACATGCGCGTGGAAAATCATAACACCAATGTTTGCGGTTAAAAAACCAACGAATTTTGAAAAAAGTTGTTTGAAAATTTTGGAAGGTAATAATTGAGAGAAAATTTATGATTTCACCAAAAAAAACATAAAAACAATCTCTGTGGAAATCCATCATCAAATACTAGTTTAAATTATAAAGATATAATTTGCGATCTAAAAGAAAGAGAATAATGAAAAACGTCTTTTGAAAACCTTGAATTGAAAAAAGGTTTATTGATTAATTTCATCGAAAATAAGAAGATAAAGTAAAAACTAGCAGTTTTCAGTGGAATTGACCAAAACATACGCGTTGATAATAATAACAACTGTATTTCGATTGAAAAATCAACGGATTAAAAAAAATACGCGATTTCATCGAGAATACGTATGAAGATGAAATCGAGCTGTTTTCTGTGGAAATACCGCATAAAACAAGTGTTCAAATTAACGGACATATTTTCGATAGATAAATCAACGAATGATGAAGAAAGGCGCTTGAATCAATGAAATTGAAAAAAGTTAGAGAAAATAAAAGATTACATCAAAAATACGAAGATTGAAAAAGAACTTACATTTCTCAGTGGACACGCCCCAAAACATGCGCGTGGAAAATCATAACACCAATGTTTGGTGTTAAAAAACTAACGAATTTTGAAAAATGTAGTTTGAAAAACTTGGAAGGAAATTATATAGAGAAAATTTACGATTTCAGCAAAAACACAAAAAATACTTAAAAACGAGAAGTTATCTCTGGAAATACCACATCAAATACTAGTTTAAATTATAACGATAAATTTGTGATTTAAAAGACAACGAAAAGAAGATAAAGTAAACACTTGCAGTTTTTAGTGGAATGGCTACAAAACGTACGCGTTGACAATAATAAAAACTTTTTTTCGATCGAAAAATCAAAGAATTAAAAAAAAATACGAGATTTCTTTGAAAATACGTAGATTGAATAAAAACGAGCAGTTTTCTGTGGAAATACCACATAAAACCCGTGTTCAAATTAACGAACATATTTTCGATAGATAAATTAACGAATGATGAAGAATGGCACTTCAAACAATGAAATTGAAAAAAGTTAAAGAAAATACGAGATTACATTGAAAATACGAAGATTGAATGAGAACTAGCTGTTCTCAGTGAACTCGCCACGAGTCATGCGCGCTTAAAATCAAAACACAAATCTCTGCTATTTAAAATTCAACGAATATTAAAAAAAGTAGTTCGACATACTTAAAAGGAAAATATTGAGAGATTATTAACGATCACATCGAAAACACGAAAATTAAATATAAACGAGCTGTTATCAGTGGAAATACCGATTTTAATGCGTGTTAAAATTAAAACGACATACTCTGCGTTGAGAAAATACGGAAATGCATAAAAAATACGATGATTGAATAAAAACTACCAGTTTTCAGTGTACTCGCCTCAAAACATACGTGTTTAAATAATTAACCATATTTTGCGATTGAAAATTTAACGAATTTTGAAAAAAGTAATTCGAAATACTTAAAAGGAAAATATTGAGAGAAAATTACCGATTTCATCAAAAACACGAAAATTAAATAAAAAGAGCTGTTCTCTGTGGTAATACCAATTTAAAATGGATGTTAAAATTCAAACGATATATTTTGCGGTGGAGAAATCAACGAATGATGAAAAAATGGGTTTGAAATTTAACGATATCATCAAAAACACGGAAAATAATTAAACGAGTTGTTTTATGTGGAAAAACCATTGACACGTGTTTACATTCAATATAACGTATTTTTCGATGGAGAAACTAACAAATCATGAAAAAAGGGCTTTAAAACTTAACGATTTCATTGAAAACACGAAAAAAAGATAAAAACGAGCACTTTAATGTGGAAACTCCACCCAAAAAGTTTGTTTAAATTAAAACGACATTTTTAGCGTTGAAGAAATAGAGGAAAAAGGAGTTTGATTTACCTAAATTGAAGAAATTTAGAGAGAGTCAGCGTTTTAATCGAAAATACGATTATTAAATGAAAACTAGCCGTTTTCAGTGGACATGCCGCAAAACATGCGCTTGGAAAATCATAACACCAATGTTTGCGGTTAAAAAACCAACGAATTTTGAAAAAAGTTGTTTGAAAATTTTTGAAGGTAATAATTGAGAGAAAATTTATGATTTCACCAAAAAAAACATAAAAACAATCTCTGTGGAAATCCATCAGCAAATACTAGTTTAAATTATAAAGATATAATTTGCGATCTAAAAGAAAGAGAATAATGAAAAACGTCTTTTGAAAACCTTGAATTGAAAAAATGTTTATTGATTAATTTCATCGAAAATAAGAAGATAAAGTAAAAACTAGCAGTTTTCAGTGGAATTGACCAAAACATACGCGTTGATAATAATAACAACTGTTTTTCGATTGAAAAATCAACGGATTAAAAAAAATACGCGATTTCATCGAAAATACGTAGGAAGATGAAATCGAGCAGTTTTCTGTGGAAATACCGCATGAAACAAGTGTTCAAATTAACGGACATATTTTCGATAGATAAATCAACGAATGATGAAGAAAGGCCCTTGAATCAATGAAATTGAAAAAAGTTAGAGAAAATAAAAGATTACATCAAAAATACGAAGATTGAAAAAGAACTTACATTTCTTAGTGGACACGCCCAAAAATATGCGCGTGGAAAATCATAACACCAATGTTTGGTGTTAAAAAACTAACGAATTTTGAAAAATGTAGTTTGAAAAACTTGGAAGGAAATTATATAGAGAAAATTTACGATTTCAGCAAAAACACAAAAAATACTTAAAAACGAGAAGTTATCTCTGGAAATACCACATCAAATACTAGTTTAAATTATAACGATAAATTTGTGATTTAAAAGACAACGAAAAGAAGATAAAGTAAACACTTGCAGTTTTTAGTGGAATGGCTACAAAACGTACGCGTTGATAATAATAAAAACTTTTTTTCGATCGAAAAATCAAAGAATTAAAAAAAATACGAGATTTCTTTGAAAATACGTAGATTGAATAAAAACGAGCAGTTTTCTGTGGAAATACCACATAAAACCCGTGTTCAAATAACGAACATATTTTCGATAGATAAATTAACGAATGATGAAGAATGGCGCTTCAAACAATGAAATTGAAAAAAGTTAAAGAAAATACGAGATTACTTTGAAAATACGAAGATTGAATGAGAACTAGCTGTTCTCAGTGAACTCGCCACGAGTCATGCGCGCTTAAAATCAAAACACAAATCTCTGCTATTTAAAATTCAACGAATATTAAAAAAAGTAGTTCGACATACTTGAAAGGAAAATATTGAGAGATTATTAACGATCACATCGAAAACACGAAAATTAAATATAAACGAGCTGTTATCAGTGGAAATACCGATTTTAATGCGTGTTAAAATTAAAACGACATACTCTGCGTTGAGAAAATACGGGAATGCATAAAAAATACGATGATTGAATAAAAACTACCAGTTTTCAGTGTACTCGCCTCAAAACATA
Organism: Hetaerina americana; assembly: GCF_022747635.1. NCBI lineage: Eukaryota > Metazoa > Arthropoda > Insecta > Odonata > Calopterygidae > Hetaerina > Hetaerina americana. Next base: position 194,368 of record NW_027286906.1, read on the forward strand.
CGTGTTTAAATAATTAACCATATTTTGCGATTGAAAATTTAACGAATTTTGAAAAAAGTAATTCGAAATACTTAAAAGGAAAATATTGAGAGAAAATTACCGATTTCATCAAAAACACGAAAATTAAATAAAAAGAGCTGTTCTCTGTGGTAATACCAATTTAAAATGGATGTTAAAATTCAAACGATATATTTTGCGGTGGAGAAATCAACGAATGATGAAAAAATGGGTTTGAAATTTAACGATATCATCAAAAACACGGAAAATAATTAAACGAGTTGTTTTATGTGGAAAAACCATTGACACGTGTTTACATTCAATATAACGTATTTTTCGATGGAGAAACTAACAAATCATGAAAAAAGGGCTTTAAAACTTAACGATTTCATTGAAAACACGAAAAAAAGATAAAAACGAGCACTTTAATGTGGAAACTCCACCCAAAAAGTTTGTTTAAATTAAAACGACATTTTTAGCGTTGAAGAAATAGAGGAAAAAGGAGTTTGATTTACCTAAATTGAAGAAATTTAGAGAGTGTCAGCGTTTTAATCGAAAATACGATTATTAAATGAAAACTAGCCGTTTTCAGTGGACATGCCGCAAAACATGCGCGTGGAAAATCATAACACCAATGTTTGCGGTTAAAAAACCAACGAATTTTGAAAAAAGTTGTTTGAAAATTTTGGAAGGTAATAATTGAGAGAAAATTTATGATTTTACCAAAAAAAACATAAAAACAATCTCTGTGGAAATCCATCATCAAATACTAGTTTAAATTATAAAGATATAATTTGTGATCTAAAAGAAAGAGAATAATGAAAAACGTCTTTTGAAAACCTTGAATTGAAAAAATGTTTATTGATTATTTCATCGAAAATAAGAAGATAAAGTAAAAACTAGCAGTTTTCAGTGGAATTGACCAAAACATACGCGTTGATAATAATAACTGTTTTTCGATTGAAAAATCAACGGATTAAAAAAAATACGCGATTTCATCGAAAATACGTAGGAAGATGAAATCGAGCAGTTTTCTGTGGAAATACCGCATAAAACAAGTGTTCAAATTAACGGACATATTTTCGATAGATAAATCAACGAATGATGAAGAAAGGCCCTTGAATCAATGAAATTGAAAAAAGTTAGAGAAAATAAAAGATTACATCAAAAATACGAAGATTGAAAAAGAACTTACATTTCCTAGTGGACACGCCCCAAAACATGCGCGTGGAAAATCATAACACCAATGTTTGGTGTTAAAAAACTAACGAATTTTGAAAAATGTAGTTTGAAAAACTTGGAAGGAAATTATATAGAGAAAATTTACGATTTCAGCAAAAACACAAAAAATACTTAAAAACGAGAAGTTATCTCTGGAAATACCACATCAAATACTAGTTTAAATTATAACGATAAATTTGTGATTTAAAAGACAACGAAAAGAAGATAAAGTAAACACTTGCAGTTTTTAGTGGAATGGCTACAAAACGTACGCGTTGATAATAATAAAAACTTTTTTGCGATCGAAAAATCAAAGAATTAAAAAAAATACGAGATTTCTTTGAAAATACGTAGATTGAATAAAAACGAGCAGTTTTCTGTGGAAATACCACATAAAACCCGTGTTCAAATTAACGAACATATTTTCGATAGATAAATTAACGAATGATGAAGAATGGCGCTTCAAACAATGAAATTGAAAAAAGTTAAAGAAAATACGAGATTACATTGAAAATACGAAGATTGAATGAGAACTAGCTGTTCTCAGTGAACTCGCCACGAAACATGCGCGCTTAAAATCAAAACACAAATTTCTGCTATTTAAAATTCAACGAATATTAAAAAAAGTAGTTCGACATACTTGAAAGGAAAATATTGAGAGATTATTAACGATCACATCGAAAACACGAAAATTAAATATAAACGAGCTGTTATCAGTGGAAATAGCGATTTTAATGCGTGTTAAAATTAAAACGACATACTCTGCGTTGAGAAAATACGTGAATGCATAAAAAATACGATGATTGAATAAAAACTACCAGTTTTCAGTGTACTCGCCTCAAAACATACGTGTTTAAATAATTAACCATATTTTGCGATTGAAAATTTAACGAATTTTGAAAAAAGTAATTCGAAATACTTAAAAGGAAAATATTGAGAGAAAATTACCGATTTCATCAAAAACACGAAAATTAAATAAAAAGAGCTGTTCTCTGTGGTAATACCAATTTAAAATGGATGTTAAAATTCAAACGATATATTTTGCGGTGGAGAAATCAACGAATGATGAAAAAATGGGTTTGAAATTTAACGATATCATCAAAAACACGGAAAATAATTAAACGAGTTGTTTTATGTGGAAAAACCAATGACACGTGTTTACATTCAATATAACGTATTTTTCGATGGAGAAACTAACAAATCATGAAAAAAGGGCTTTAAAACTTAACGATTTCATTGAAAACACGAAAAAAAGATAAAAACGAGCACTTTAATGTGGAAACTCCACCCAAAAAGTTTGTTTAAATTAAAACGACATTTTTAGCGTTGAAGAAATAGAGGAAAAAGGAGTTTGATTTACCTAAATTGAAGAAATTTAGAGAGTGTCAGCGTTTTAATCGAAAATACGATTATTAAATGAAAACTAGCCGTTTTCAGTGGACATGCCGCAAAACATGCGCGTGGAAAATCATAACACCAATGTTTGCGGTTAAAAAACCAACGAATTTTGAAAAAAGTTGTTTGAAAATTTTGGAAGGTAATAATTGAGAGAAAATTTATGATTTTACCAAAAAAAACATAAAAACAATCTCTGTGGAAATCCATCATCAAATACTAGTTTAAATTATAAAGATATAATTTGTGATCTAAAAGAAAGAGAATAATGAAAAACGTCTTTTGAAAACCTTGAATTGAAAAAATGTTTATTGATTATTTCATCGAAAATAAGAAGATAAAGTAAAAACTAGCAGTTTTCAGTGGAATTGACCAAAACATACGCGTTGATAATAATAACTGTTTTTCGATTGAAAAATCAACGGATTAAAAAAAATACGCGATTTCATCGAAAATACGTAGGAAGATGAAATCGAGCAGTTTTCTGTGGAAATTCCGCATAAAACAAGTGTTCAAATTAACGGACATATTTTCGATAGATAAATCAACGAATGATGAAGAAAGGCCCTTGAATCAATGAAATTGAAAAAAGTTAGAGAAAATAAAAGATTACATCAAAAATACGAAGATTGAAAAAGAACTTACATTTCTTAGTGGACACGCCCCAAAACATGCGCGTGGAAAATCATAACACCAATGTTTGGTGTTAAAAAACTAACGAATTTTGAAAAATGTAGTTTGAAAAACTTGGAAGGAAATTATATAGAGAAAATTTACGATTTCAGCAAAAACACAAAAAATACTTAAAAACGAGAAGTTATCTCTGGAAATACCACATCAAATACTAGTTTAAATTATAACGATAAATTTGTGATTTAAAAGACAACGAAAAGAAGATAAAGTAAACACTTGCAGTTTTTAGTGGAATGGCTACAAAACGTACGCGTTGATAATAATAAAAACTTTTTTGCGATCGAAAAATCAAAGAATTAAAAAAAATACGAGATTTCTTTGAAAATACGTAGATTGAATAAAAACGAGCAGTTTTCTGTGGAAATACCACATAAAACCCGTGTTCAAATTAACGAACATATTTTCGATAGATAAATTAACGAATGATGAAGAATGGCGCTTCAAACAATGAAATTGAAAAAAGTTAAAGAAAATACGAGATTACATTGAAAATACGAAGATTGAATGAGAACTAGCTGTTCTCAGTGAACTCGCCACGAAACATGCGCGCTTAAAATCAAAACACAAATTTCTGCTATTTAAAATTCAACGAATATTAAAAAAAGTAGTTCGACATACTTGAAAGGAAAATATTGAGAGATTATTAACGATCACATCGAAAACACGAAAATTAAATATAAACAAGCTGTTATCAGTGGAAATAGCGATTTTAATGCGTGTTAAAATTAAAACGACATACTGTGCGTTGAGAAAATACGTGAATGCATAAAAAATACGATTATTGAATAAAAACTACCAGTTTTCAGTGTACTCGCCTCAAAACATACGTGTTTAAATAATTAACCATATTTTGCGATTGAAAATTTAACGAATTTTGAAAAAAGTAATTCGAAATACTTAAAAGGAAAATATTGAGAGAAAATTACCGATTTCATCAAAAACGCGAAAATTAAATAAAAAGAGCTGTTCTCTGTGGTAATACCAATTTAAAATGGATGTTAAAATTCAAACGATATATTTTGCGGTGGAGAAATCAACGAATGATGAAAAAATGGGTTTGAAATTTAACGATATCATCAAAAACACGGAAAATAATTAAACGAGTTGTTTTATGTGGAAAAACCATTGACACGTGTTTACATTCAATATAACGTATTTTTCGATGGAGAAACTAACAAATTATGAAAAAAGGGCTTTAAAACTTAACGATTTCATTGAAAACACGGAAAAAAGATAAAAACGAGCACTTTTATGTGGGAACTACACTTCAAAAACTTGTTTAAATTAAAACGACATTTTTAGCGTTGAAGAAATAGAGGAAAAAGGAGTTTGATTTACCTAAATTGAAGAAATTTAGAGAGAGTACGCGTGTTAATCGAAAATACGATTATTAAATGAAAACTAGCCGTTTTCAGTGGACATGCCGCAAAACATGCGCGTGGAAAATCATAACTCCAATAGTTGCCGGTAAAAAACCAACGAATTCTGAAAAAAGTTGTTTGAAAAACTTGTAGGAAAATAATTGGGAGAAAATTTACGATTTTACCAAAAACACAAAAAAAACATAAAAACAATCTCTGTGGAAATCCATCATCAAATACTAGTTTAAATTATAAAGATATAATTTGCGATCTAAAAGAAAAAGAATAATGAAAAACGTCTTTTGAAAACCTTGAATTTAAAAAATGTGTATTGATTAATTTCATCGAAAATAAGAAGATAAAGTAAAAACTAGCAGTTTTCAGTGGAATTGACCAAAACATACGCGTTGATAATAATAACAACTGTTTTTCGATTGAAAAATCAACGGATTAAAAAAAATACGCGATTTCATCGAAAATACGTAGGAAGATGAAATCGAGCAGTTTTCTGTGGAAATACCGCATAAAACAAGTGTTCAAATTAACGGACATATTTTCGATAGATAAATCAACGAATGATGAAGAAAGGCGCTTGAATCAATGAAATTGAAAAAAGTTAGAGAAAATAAAAGATTACATCAAAAATACGAAGATTGAAAAAGAACTTACATTTCTCAGTGGACACGCCCCAAAACATGCGCGTAGAAAATCATAACACCAATGTTTGGTGTTAAAAAACTAACGAATTTTGAAAAATGTAGTTTGAAAAACTTGGAAGGAAATTATATAGAGAAAATTTACGATTTCAGCAAAAACACAAAACATACTTAAAAACGAGAAGTTATCTCTGGAAATACCACATCAAATACTAGTTTAAATTATAACGATAAATTTGTGATTTAAAAGACAACGAAAAGAAGATAAAGTAAACACTTGCAGTTTTTAGTGGAATGGCTACAAAACGTACGCGTTGATAATAATAAAAACTTTTTTGCGATCGAAAAATCAAAGAATTAAAAAAAATACGAGATTTCTTTGAAAATACGTAGATTGAATAAAAACGAGCAGTTTTCTGTGGAAATACCACATAAAACCCGTGTTCAAATTAACGAACATATTTTCGATAGATAAATTAACGAATGATGAAGAATGGCGCTTCAAACAATGAAATTGAAAAAAGTTAAAGAAAATACGAGATTACATTGAAAATACGAAGATTGAATGAGAACTAGCTGTTCTCAGTGAACTCGCCACGAAACATGCACGCTTAAAATCAAAACACAATTTCTGCTATTTAAAATTCAACGAATATTAAAAAAAGTAGTTCGACATACTTGAAAGGAAAATATTGAGAGATTATTAACGATCACATCGAAAACACGAAAATTAAATATAAACGAGCTGTTATCAGTGGAAATAGCGATTTTAATGCGTGTTAAAATTTAAACGACATACTCTGCGTTGAGAAAATACGTGAATGCATAAAAAATACGATGATTGAATAAAAACTACCAGTTTTCAGTGTACTCGCCTCAAAACATACGTGTTTAAATAATTAACCATATTTTGCGATTGAAAATTTAACGAATTTTGAAAAAAGTAATTCGAAATACTTAAAAGGAAAATATTGAGAGAAAATTACCGATTTCATCAAAAACACGAAAATTAAATAAAAAGAGCTGTTCTCTGTGGTAATACCAATTTAAAATGGATGTTAAAATTCAAACGATATATTTTGCGGTGGAGAAATCAACGAATGATGAAAAAATGGGTTTGAAATTTAACGATATCATCAAAAACACGGAAAATAATTAAACGAGTTGTTTTATGTGGAAAAACCATTGAACGTGTTTACATTCAATATAACGTATTTTTCGATGGAGAGACTAACAAATCATGAAAAAAGGGCTTTAACACTTAACGATTTCATTGAAAACACGAAAAAAAGATAAAAACGAGCACTTTAATGTGGAAACTCCACCCAAAAAGTTTGTTTAAATTAAAACGACATTTTTAGCGTTGAAGAAATAGAGGAAAAAGGAGTTTGATTTACCTAAATTGAAGAAATTTAGAGAGAGTACGCGTTTTAATCGAAAATACGATATTAAATGAAAACTAGCCGTTTTCAGTGGACATGCCGCAAAACATGCGCGTAGAAAATCATAACACCAATGTTTGCGGTTAAAAAACCAACGAATTTGAAAAAAGTTGTTTGAAAATTTTGGAAGGTAATAATTGAGAGAAAATTTATGATTTCACCAAAAAAACATAAAAACAATCTCTGTGGAAATCCATCATCAAATACTAGTTTAAATTATAAAGATATAATTTGCTATCTAAAAGAAAGAGAATAATGAAAAACGTCTTTTGAAAACCTTGAATTGAAAAAAGGTTTATTGATTAATTTCATCGAAAATAAGAAGATAAAGTAAAAACTAGCAGTTTTCAGTGGAATTGACCAAAACATACGCGTTGATAATAATAACAACTGTATTTCGATTGAAAAATCAACGGATTAAAAAAAATACGCGATTTCATCGAGAATACGTATGAAGATGAAATCGAGCTGTTTTCTGTGGAAATACCGCATAAAACAAGTGTTCAAATTAACGGACATATTTTCGATAGATAAATCAACGAATGATGAAGAAAGGCGCTTGAATCAATGAAATTGAAAAAAGTTAGAGAAAATAAAAGATTACATCAAAAATACGAAGATTGAAAAAGAACTTACATTTCTCAGTGGACACGCCCCAAAACATGCGCGTGGAAAATCATAACACCAATGTTTGGTGTTAAAAAACTAACGAATTTTGAAAAATGTAGTTTGAAAAACTTGGAAGGAAATTATATAGAGAAAATTTACGATTTCAGCAAAAACACAAAAAATACTTAAAAACGAGAGGTTATCTCTGGAAATACCACATCAAATACTAGTTTAAATTATAACGATAAATTTGTGATTTAAAAGACAACGAAAAGAAGATAAAGTAAGCACTTGCAGTTTTTAGTGGAATGGCTACAAAACGTACGCGTTGACAATAATAAAAACTTTTTTTCGATCGAAAAATCAAAGAATTAAAAAAAAATACGAGATTTCTTTGAAAATACGTAGATTGAATAAAAACGAGCAGTTTTCAGTGGAAATACCACATAAAACCCGTGTTCAAATTAACGAACATATTTTCGATAGATAAATTAACGAATGATGAAGAATGGCGCTTCAAACAATGAAATTGAAAAAAGTTAAAGAAAATACGAGATTACATTGAAAATACGAAGATTGAATGAGAACTAGCTGTTCTCAGTGAACTCGCCACGAGTCATGCGCGCTTAAAATCAAAACACAAATCTCTGCTATTTAAAATTCAACGAATATTAAAAAAAGTAGTTCGACATACTTGAAAGGAAAATATTGAGAGATTATTAACGATCACATCGAAAACACGAAAATTAAATATAAACGAGCTGTTATCAGTGGAAATAGCGATTTTAATGCGTGTTAAAATTAAAACGACATACTCTGCGTTGAGAAAATACGTGAATGCATAAAAAATACGATGATTGAATAAAAACTACCAGTTTTCAGTGTACTCGCCTCAAAACATACGTGTTTAAATAATTAACCATATTTTGCGATTGAAAATTTAACGAATTTTGAAAAAAGTAATTCGAAATACTTAAAAGGAAAATATTGAGAGAAAATTACCGATTTCATCAAAAACACGAAAATTAAATAAAAAGAGCTGTTCTCTGTGGTAATACCAATTTAAAATGGATGTTAAAATTCAAACGATATATTTTGCGGTGGAGAAATCAACGAATGATGAAAAAATGGGTTTGAAATTTAACGATATCATCAAAAACACGGAAAATAATTAAACGAGTTGTTTTATGTGGAAAAACCATTGACACGTGTTTACATTCAATATAACGTATTTTTCGATGGAGAAACTAACAAATCATGAAAAAAGGGCTTTAAAACTTAACGATTTCATTGAAAACACGAAAAAAAGATAAAAACGAGCACTTTAATGTGGAAACTCCACCCAAAAAGTTTGTTTAAATTAAAACGACATTTTTAGCGTTGAAGAAATAGAGGAAAAAGGAGTTTGATTTACCTAAATTGAAGAAATTTAGAGAGTGTCAGCGTTTTAATCGAAAATACGATTATTAAATGAAAACTAGCCGTTTTCAGTGGACATGCCGCAAAACATGCGCGTGGAAAATCATAACACCAATGTTTGCGGTTAAAAAACCAACGAATTTTGAAAAAAGTTGTTTGAAAATTTTGGAAGGTAATAATTGAGAGAAAATTTATGATTTTACCAAAAAAAACATAAAAACAATCTCTGTGGAAATCCATCATCAAATACTAGTTTAAATTATAAAGATATAATTTGTGATCTAAAAGAAAGAGAATAATGAAAAACGTCTTTTGAAAACCTTGAATTGAAAAAATGTTTATTGATTATTTCATCGAAAATAAGAAGATAAAGTAAAAACTAGCAGTTTTCAGTGGAATTGACCAAAACATACGCGTTGATAATAATAACAACTGTATTTCGATTGAAAAATCAACGGATTAAAAAAAATACGCGATTTCATCGAGAATACGTATGAAGATGAAATCGAGCTGTTTTCTGTGGAAATACCGCATAAAACAAGTGTTCAAATTAACGGACATATTTTCGATAGATAAATCAACGAATGATGAAGAAAGGCGCTTGAATCAATGAAATTGAAAAAAGTTAGAGAAAATAAAAGATTACATCAAAAATACGAAGATTGAAAAAGAACTTACATTTCTCAGTGGACACGCCCCAAAACATGCGCGTGGAAAATCATAACACCAATGTTTGGTGTTAAAAAACTAACGAATTTTGAAAAATGTAGTTTGAAAAACTTGGAAGGAAATTATATAGAGAAAATTTACGATTTCAGCAAAAACACAAAAAATACTTAAAAACGAGAGGTTATCTCTGGAAATACCACATCAAATACTAGTTTAAATTATAACGATAAATTAGTGATTTAAAAGACAACGAAAAGAAAATAAAGTAAGCACTTGCAGTTTTTAGTGGAATGGCTACAAAACGTACGCGTTGACAATAATAAAAACTTTTTTTCGATCGAAAAATCAAAGAATTAAAAAAAAATACGAGATTTCTTTGAAAATACGTAGATTGAATAAAAACGAGCAGTTTTCTGTGGAAATACCACATAAAACCCGTGTTCAAATTAACGAACATATTTTCGATAGATAAATTAACGAATGATGAAGAATGGCGCTTCAAACAATGAAATTGAAAAAAGTTAAAGAAAATACGAGATTACATTGAAAATACGAAGATTGAATGAGAACTAGCTGTTCTCAGTGAACTCGCCACGAGTCATGCGCGCTTAAAATCAAAACACAAATCTCTGCTATTAAAAATTCAACGAATATTGAAAAAAGTAGTTCGATATACTTGAAAGGAAGATATTGAGAGATTATTAACGATCACATCGAAAACACGAAAATTAAATATAAACGAGCTGTTCTCAATGGAAATACCGATTTTAATGCGTGTTAAAATTACAACGACATACTCTGCGTTGAGAAAATACGTGAATGCATAAAAAATACGATGATTGAATAAAAACTACCAGTTTTCAGTGTACTCGCCTCAAAACATACGTGTTAAAATAATTAACCATATTTTGCGATTGAAAATTTAACGAATTTTGAAAAAAGTAATTCGAAATACTTAAAAGGAAAATATTGAGAGAAAATTACCGATTTCATCAAAAACTCGAAAATTAAATAAAAAGAGCTGTTCTCTGTGGTAATACCAATTTAAAATGGATGTTAAAATTCAAACGATATATTTTGCGGTGGAGAAATCAACGAATGATGAAAAAATGGGTTTGAAATTTAACGATATCATCAAAAACACGGAAAATAATTAAACGAGTTGTTTTATGTGGAAAAACCATTGACACGTGTTTACATTCAATATAACGTATTTTTCGATGGAGAAACTAACAAATTATGAAAAAAGGGCTTTAAAACTTAACGATTTCATTGAAAACACGGAAAAAAGATAAAAACGAGCACTTTTATGTGGAAACTACACTTCAAAAACTTGTTTAAATTAAAACGACATTTTAGCGTTGAAGAAATAGAGGAAAAAGGAGTTTGATTTACCTAAATTGAAGAAATTTAGAGAGAGTACGCGTGTTAATCGAAAATACGATTATTAAATGAAAACTAGCCGTTTTCAGTGGACATGCCGCAAAACATGCGCGTGGAAAATCATAACACCAATGTTTGCGGTTAAAAAACCAACGAATTTTGAAAAAAGTTGTTTGAAAATTTTGGAAGGTAATAATTGAGAGAAAATTTACGATTTCACCAAAAAAAAACATAAAAACAATCTCTGTGGAAATCCATCATCAAATACTAGTTTAAATTATAAAGATATAATTTGCGATCTAAAAGAAAAAGAATAATGAAAAACGTCTTTTGAAAACCTTGAATTTAAAAAATGTGTATTGATTAATTTCATCGAAAATAAGAAGATAAAGTAAAAACTAGCAGTTTTCAGTGGAATTGACCAAAACATACGCGTTGATAATAATAACTGTTTTTCGATTGAAAAATCAACGGATTAAAAAAAATACGCGATTTCATCGAAAATACGTAGGAAGATGAAATCGAGCAGTTTTCTGTGGAAATACCGCATAAAACAAGTGTTCAAATTAACGGACATATTTTCGATAGATAAATCAACGAATGATGAAGAAAGGCGCTTGAATCAATGAAATTGAAAAAAGTTAGAGAAAATAAAAGATTACATCAAAAATACGAAGATTGAAAAAGAACTTACATTTCTCAGTGGACACGCCCCAAAACATGCGCGTAGAAAATCATAACACCAATGTTTGGTGTTAAAAAACTAACGAATTTTGAAAAATGTAGTTTGAAAAACTTGGAAGGAAATTATATAGAGAAAATTTACGATTTCAGCAAAAACACAAAACATACTTAAAAACGAGAAGTTATCTCTGGAAATACCACATCAAATACTAGTTTAAATTATAACGATAAATTTGTGATTTAAAAGACAACGAAAAGAAGATAAAGTAAACACTTGCAGTTTTTAGTGGAATGGCTACAAAACGTACGCGTTGATAATAATAAAAACTTTTTTGCGATCGAAAAATCAAAGAATTAAAAAAAATACGAGGTTTCTTTGAAAATACGTAGATTGAATAAAAACGAGCAGTTTTCTGTGGAAATACCACATAAAACCCGTGTTCAAATTAACGAACATATTTTCGATAGATAAATTAACGAATGATGAAGAATGGCGCTTCAAACAATGAAATTGAAAAAAGTTAAAGAAAATACGAGATTACATTGAAAATACGAAGATTGAATGAGAACTAGCTGTTCTCAGTGAACTCGCCACGAAACATGCACGCTTAAAATCAAAACACAAATTTCTGCTATTTAAAATTCAACGAATATTAAAAAAAGTAGTTCGACATACTTGAAAGGAAAATATTGAGAGATTATTAACGATCACATCGAAAACACGAAAATTAAATATAAACGAGCTGTTATCAGTGGAAATAGCGATTTTAATGCGTGTTAAAATTAAAACGACATACTCTGCGTTGAGAAAATACGTGAATGCATAAAAAATACGATGATTGAATAAAAACTACCAGTTTTCAGTGTACTCGCCTCAAAACATACGTGTTTAAATAATTAACCATATTTTGCGATTGAAAATTTAACGAATTTTGAAAAAAGTAATTCGAAATACTTAAAAGGAAAATATTGAGAGAAAATTACCGATTTCATCAAAAACACGAAAATTAAATAAAAAGAGCTGTTCTCTGTGGTAATACCAATTTAAAATGGATGTTAAAATTCAAACGATATATTTTGCGGTGGAGAAATCAACGAATGATGAAAAAATGGGTTTGAAATTTAACGATATCATCAAAAACACGGAAAATAATTAAACGAGTTGTTTTATGTGGAAAAACCATTGAACGTGTTTACATTCAATATAACGTATTTTTCGATGGAGAGACTAACAAATCATGAAAAAAGGGCTTTAACACTTAACGATTTCATTGAAAACACGAAAAAAGATAAAAACGAGCACTTTAATGTGGAAACTCCACCCAAAAAGTTTGTTTAAATTAAAACGACATTTTTAGCGTTGAAGAAATAGAGGAAAAAGGAGTTTGATTTACCTAAATTGAAGAAATTTAGAGAGAGTACGCGTTTTAATCGAAAATACGATATTAAATGAAAACTAGCCGTTTTCAGTGGACATGCCGCAAAACATGCGCGTAGAAAATCATAACACCAATGTTTGCGGTTAAAAAACCAACGAATTTTGAAAAAGTTGTTTGAAAATTTTGGAAGGTAATAATTGAGAGAAAATTTATGATTTCACCAAAAAAACATAAAAACAATCTCTGTGGAAATCCATCATCAAATACTAGTTTAAATTATAAAGATATAATTTGCTATCTAAAAGAAAGAGAATAATGAAAAACGTCTTTTGAAAACCTTGAATTGAAAAAAGGTTTATTGATTAATTTCATCGAAAATAAGAAGATAAAGTAAAAACTAGCAGTTTTCAGTGGAATTGACCAAAACATACGCGTTGATAATAATAACAACTGTATTTCGATTGAAAAATCAACGGATTAAAAAAAATACGCGATTTCATCGAGAATACGTATGAAGATGAAATCGAGCTGTTTTCTGTGGAAATACCGCATAAAACAAGTGTTCAAATTAACGGACATATTTTCGATAGATAAATCAACGAATGATGAAGAAAGGCGCTTGAATCAATGAAATTGAAAAAAGTTAGAGAAAATAAAAGATTACATCAAAAATACGAAGATTGAAAAGAACTTACATTTCTCAGTGGACACGCCCCAAAACATGCGCGTGGAAAATCATAACACCAATGTTTGGTGTTAAAAAACTAACGAATTTTGAAAAATGTAGTTTGAAAAACTTGGAAGGAAATTATATAGAGAAAATTTACGATTTCAGCAAAAACACAAAAAATACTTAAAAACGAGAGGTTATCTCTGGAAATACCACATTAAACT